>NC_143559.1:81760000-82057500 GCF_054136105.1 Typopeltis vanoorti
CCAACTATTCTGAGGATTTGTTGGGTAGTACTATGGTATAGCCGAAAACCAAATTGTTCTTTAGGAAGGATATTTAGTTCATTTACTGAAGCTTGAAGTCGTGAAAGGATGACCTTCTCTACAACCTTACCCAAGTTGGAGATGAGACTGACTGGACAATTTTGAGGTAAATGTAAGTCCTTGCCTGGCTTATGTATAGGGATTACATCAGCCAGTTTCCAAGTGGTAGGAAAATAGTGAAAGCTCAAGATTCCATTTAGGATTATGGTCAGGTGCACTACAGCTTTTCGGGGCAGCAGCTTGATCACTTCATATGTGATACCATCTGGACCAGGAGCTTTTTTGTTCTTTAAATTTTTTATGATATCTTATATATCAGCAGGTGATGTGGGTGCAATATGGTCAGCTCCGTTATCAGGGAGTTTTAATGAGTATATGACCTGTCTCTGTGAATTTTATACACGTGATTGAAATGTAAGTTTTCAAATGAAGGTTTGTACTGCTCTTCTAAATGTTTTGCTATTGCTATTGCTTTTTCTATGTCTGTGTGAATAAGCCCCTGTCAGAAAGTATAGGGGGAAGGGATCTACCTTTGTTTCTGATATTCCTTCGTAGTCCCCCCGATAGAGTGAATAGTAGGTTAGATAGAGGCCACCTTTTCTTCCCATAGTTGGAAGTGCATTTGAATGCACTTCCAACTATGAGAAGAAAGATGCACTCAAAGCTTCCCATAGAAGATTTGAGTGCGTCTTTCACTGCGCCATTTGGTCTGTTAAGAACTGTTTTATCTTGTGGTGCGAGGGTATTGTGAAATCGTTTCCTTGTTCTGTTTTTTTTTTTCTCTGATCAAGTTCATAATGTCTTCAGGCAGACGACCAGGGTTGGCTCAGATTTGTAGGAGGTGGTTGCCACTATAGCAGAGTTAATTTGTTGGTGAGGCTGGTGACAAGAGTTTCAACATCTCTTTTTTAACTTATATGAGGTACAGGTCCAATGTAATTCCAGAGTACTTTTGATAATTTTTAAAACGATATAAATGAGTTAGGAAGTTCGTCCGTACAAATCTTCTTAGACGAAGGCGATCTCGTTCCTGACAGATTATTTTAGGATCACAGTTACTCCTCTTAGACAAACAATGTGAGTTAGTTTTCCAATGATGACACACCCTGAATATCTCACCTGTTGAGAAACCAGTCTGCTCTTTTGTTTTCAAAATCCTGGCTCGAGCCAGACGGTCACCCAAAATAAGCCCTTTTTTGTCCCATTGTGATCGACACTATGGACGATTAGTGACCAGCAGCCTTCCTACATTATTACTAGTAGTAGCAGTAGTAGACCACCATGCAGAAATGACTCATCGCGGTAGGACCTACACCAAACACTCGTCGCATACAGCGACTTGAATGCATTCGCCGTCTCAACACTCACTGCATTTCCGATGAACGCATTCCAACCACTTACAATTCTCCATGCAAAAGAGACATCTCTCCTTATACGTCTTCCAAGATTGGCTTCTTGTTCTTCCCCTGTCTCCACCCATTCTATGAATAATCTGAACCACTTTCATCCGGTAATATCCCTTTATTAACTTATACTTCTATGTCACCGTCCCTCGTCCTTTTATATTCGAGATTCTGTAATTTGCATTCCACCAATATGCTTTCATACTCGTAGTTGACTAGACCA
Organism: Typopeltis vanoorti; assembly: GCF_054136105.1. Lineage (NCBI taxonomy): Eukaryota > Metazoa > Arthropoda > Arachnida > Uropygi > Thelyphonidae > Typopeltis > Typopeltis vanoorti. Next base: position 81,761,687 of record NC_143559.1, read on the forward strand.
CGCAGTGACCACGTGACAAAGTATTCTGCATATATATGCTGCAAACGTGACCTATGCGTGCACCTCCATGAAGGTTTCTAATTCAACCGCCTGTATTTGTGGTTGTTTGGGAATGCTTCTTGCCGAAGGCTGTGTTCCAGTGGATCAGGTAGATGGCAGCGAAGTGTCAGAAGAGATGCAAGTTCGGTGGGTTTGCAGTGGCAGAATGAAAGCATGCCGGTCAGCTGCTGCTTTTATATTACCAGCTGAAACAGAAAGTGTAGGGAATGAGAGTTGCCGGTTCAGTTGAAGTACCTGCAACATTCGTCTGCGAGATATAGAGATTGTGGTGAATCTGTAAGAGGGGGATCATCCACGTTTCGCATTTGTCTTCTAAACGGTGTACAGATTTCTAGGCAAGTTTTATTTGCACCACCCGAAACATGGGAGTCATTCTAGGGATGTAGGTAAGTGTAAGTCCAAGCAGATAGATCTTATCTTGTCTGTGATTTAAGTATATGATCAACGACTATGTCACCTGAGATCTCTGCTATAATTAAATCTGGAAAGGCTCTATTCCGGTGGCATTGAAGGTGACCAAATTGCCACCGTGAAGGATAGTACGCGGATCAATATTTAAGTCATCTTCATGTCTAACAATATGGGTGCACTGCATTGTTCGTCAAATAAGTGGGATGAATGAAGGATTGTACTACACCCGCTGTCCAAAAAGAAACCGAACGTTTGATAGCAAATAAAATACAGGCATATTATAATTATTCCAATCATTTATTTCAATCAACAAACTCTCCCTCATCTTCGATACAGCGCTTGGTACGGTCAATTAATTCGTTAAATGAGTTTTTTATATCGGTTGTTAGGGATACTGTTGAGGGTCGTGGTTACTGCCGCTTGAACGTTTTTAATGGTGTCGTATCGCTTTCCTTTCATCGGCAAATGAAGTAGAGGGAAGAGAAAGAAGTCACAGTGTGCTAAATCAGGTGAATACGGCGAATGATCCCACACAAAAACTTGGTTGTTGCTCAAAAACTGTCTCTGTTCGCACCATGAGATAGTGCATTATCGTGCAAAAGTGACCAGCTACCTGCATCACGATATTCATGCCGTACGCGACGAAGTTTAGTTATCAATCGCTTCAGAAATTCGAGATAAAACTCACCATTGACTGTTTGGCCAGGGGTAACGAATTCTTTGTAGATAATGTCCTTGGAATCGTAGAAACAAATCAGCATTGTTTTGACTTCTCCAAGCGACTTTTTTTCGGATGCCCCGCTTCTGTTGGTGTCCACTCAGCACTCTGGCGCTTTGTTTCGGGCTCATACTCAAAAAAAAAAAAAAAAAAAAAAGTTTCTTCACCATGAACGATCGTTTCAAGGACGTTTGAGTCCTTACGAGGTCCTCATGGGTCTCATGAGGTCCTTGCAGTATTCAATTCGATACATTTTTTGGTCGTCGGTCAACTTGTGGGGAACAAATCGCGAATTCAATTTACGAAGGCCCAAACTCTCAGTCAAAATGTTGTGCACAATTGATTTTGGAATCTCCAATTCATCTTCAATCAATCTGACGGACGCTGTCGGGTTTCTTAGATGAAATCACGCACTTTTTGGATGTTATCTTCGCTCAATCCAGTTTTTGGACGGACTGGATTTTCGTCGTCCACAAGCGTCTAACGACCACTTTGAAATCTCTTAAACCACTCGTAAACTTGAGTACGCGATCAGCATGCATCACCATATGCTTTTTGAAGCATTTGATGAGTTTCTGTAAAACGTTTACTAAGTTTAACACAAAAGTCCATCGCAGCTCTCTGTTCGAAACTCATTTCCCGACCATTCGTCAAAACACACTGTTCCTCTTGGCACTATAACCCGGCTTCGAATGAAAAAATGTCATAAACATTTGACACAACACTAATGAAGGTTGCCGCTTTCGGCAACAAAAAAGATACAACAGGTGGAGCCACTAGATTCTTCTACTTTCGAAATGTTCGGTTTCTTTTTGGACAGAGGGTGTATAGTCCCAAAGTTATGAACAGGGGTGATTGAGATTACATATTTTAGATACGTGAGAAAGAGGGAAGTTGATGCACAGGGCTCTGAGATACTTCTGCGTTGGTGATAAAACTCGAGGAGAGGGAATCATCCACAATGACACATAGTTGAACGACAAGAGCGGTAGCTGGCAACCCAATTACAGCCATTAGCAGGTAAACCTGCTAATGGCTGTAATTGGCACGATTAAAAATGTGCACAGCAACAGCAGAAGTTTTACCGAACCTTTTCACTGCATGCGTCCAGTGATGGGTGACCGAGCAAGAGATCTTGAATGGCAAAATTGACAGCAGTGTTGCTAATTAAATAATCAAGTAGGTACCGAGAGATGGCGGTACTTGTTTGTTGGTCACTTCATTGGTGGCTGCATATAATTCGTTATAGACATGGGCTAGTTATCTCTGATTAGCTATTGGTGGAGACTGAACTGCCCACTCAATCTCCCAAAGCTAAATAGGGTATAAAGGCCTAACCTACTTCCTATTAAGGAATAAAAGGAGTTAGCTACTTTTTTATTAGCTTTTTATTGTTTTCATTTTTATCGGTGTCATATAAAAAATAAAGTTTGGAATTTTATCTTCATGGTTTTTTTTTTTTTCAATTTTACGTCCCTTTTTTTTTCTCCCCTCACTAAAACTCTGGCGGTAAACCTGCGAGGCCTTCCCAGAACATCCGATTGCCGCCGCGCACCAGTCAACAATTGTTGATCCAGAGCATTCGAAAAAACAGTTTGATTAGAATAAATTTGTTCCACTATCATTGTTTACGTAAAAAACAAATAACGAAGAATACAACGAAATATATCACAAACAAATAGAATTCTGTTAGAATCCAATTGTGACGTCTTCATTCTTTACGTAATTAAAATAACGTATAAATACTCGCTCTGTACAAGGAGGAATGGAAGTTAATCTCAAAAACTTGCAAACTGAGCTGCGAGTTGGGATTAACTTCCAGGTGAGGAGAGGTGAGGGGATGTTCGGTGATTATGACTAGCGTCGTTTTTCTTGTCGATGGTGCCTGAAAAGGACTCATTGGCATTAAACAAAGTATGCTGCGTGGGATGTTCACTGAGTGTTTCTAACTCGAACCAGAGCTCGAGTGATTAATCTCGGACCTTTTCTGAACTTTAAGTTTTCCAGGCCTCTGTGGTTCGTTGATGAAGTAGGATTTTTTTTTTCAAAATTACCATCGGGTAAGGAAGTAAAAGAAATTTGCTTTAATGTTAATCTTAAAATTTATGAATCAGGCTTAGGGGTAGGCCATTGATTCTCATATAATAATAATTGAATTATTCGTTCATAAAAATATAGAGAGAGGAAAGGCTCTGATAAAGTCAAAGGAACCTCTGGTTGCTTAAGTTTCAGAATCGCCATCTTAGGTTACATCATATATTGCTGGAAGAGTTAGGGAAGGCTCGCTGAATGTTCAGAGTCCCACAGCAGGTACGGAGTTAACGACGATCACAATGTGGTGTTAACCCACTTTGTGCAAAAATAGTTATTGTTAGCGGGCTAAGAAGGAGAGGAGATGGCGAGGGAGCAGGAGTTACGGAAACGTGACCCACTGCAGTCTAGCGGTCTTCACTCCTTCCGCTTTTCAACTTAAATATCCCACACATATGGCGGGATATTTAAGTTGAATTTACTTCAATGAATAAATCAAGAAAGATTATTTCGACATGTTTATTTTACAAGGAATTTTATATATTTTAACTGATTTTTTTCTTTTTAAATTAAAGGATGGATTTGATAGTTTATCAGATTCGACAACTTCCACAATTTAACCAAATTCTTTGATGACAGAAATATTGCAGATGACACATTCACACTCAGAAATGGGAAAAAAATAATAAAATAAAAGTGGTTTTCCGTGCGATAACAGAATCTATAACCCCCAGACTTTCATAACCAGGGCTTTACTTCAATGAAAATTAATCGCATATACAAAGCGAATAAAAGACCGCTGCCTTTGCTCTTATTCGAAATTAATAAAGAACTACGTCATATTTATGTTAGCCATACCGCGCATGGAACTTAATAATGAATACCAAGTCTTTTAAACGTAAAGCAACCTCCAACCAATGCCATCTTTGTCAACGCTTTGTTCACCCTCAGTAAAGCTGTAAAATTCTAGGAAAACAATTCCACTGCTGCCTGCAAGAAGACTAAAACCCTAACTAGTAAGGTTGTGCATCATCTCCTAAAAATCAGAAAGCCAAAAGGAACAAGATGTCTTGTCAAGAACATTTTCGGAAACAACAGCAACATGTCTGTCTAGAGCTCTCCATTTAACTCAGACAGTAAAACAAAAAATAAATCCTATGCAGAGGTTGTAACTTCAAAAGAATCGACCTGTTCTGAAGAGAAAAAATCTATAAAATAATTCAACAATGGCTCATTAGCTGTAGTTACTTTGTCAGAAGTCGTGGTAAATTTTGGCAAAACAAACTTCACACAGGCACAAAAACAATATCCGCTGGATGGCTAACTGTAACAAGAAATCCACTTACTGCAAAGGTCATCCTGCGCCATAGTGAAGGTAACCGCAGTACACAAGGAATTAATAAATAGAAATTATTCAGTAAATTATATGTATACACAAAATTTAAGCAAGGCAATAATAATAAATACTATTATTATCATCATCATCATCAATACAGATCTCCTGAATGAGTCAGGGACTCATTGAGCGAGGCGAACATACACACAAGCTATCATATTGTACTTGAATTCATTTACGCTTGCATACATCATATCTAATCACGCCAAAATGCGTGATTTTATAATTATCGCTAATGAAGTGTCATCTATTTTCCCATGCCCACAATTCCAGCGTATTCAAATCAATCTGCAAGTACTGCACATCAGCACTCCTAATTACTCTACCTGTCTTTGCATCATTAGCAAATAGCTGTATATCACATGCTAAGTCCTTCCCAATGCCATTAATGTAGAGATTGAATAACAGTGGACCAAGAACTGTTCTTTGTGGTACGCCAGTGGATGACTAAGTGTAACATAAAACCCACTTACAGCAAAGGTCATCCTGCGCCATAGTGAAGGTAACCGGAGTACACAAGGTATTAATAAATAGAAATTATTCAGTAAATTAGCATTTTAAATTTTATAATCCAAACCTAATTCTCACATTTATGCAAATCTCTCGAGCTGTAATCTGTCAAAAGCCTTGGTATGCTAAAACATGATCTTCTCTTAGTAAACCCATCTTGTTCGTTGCAAAGTAAAGATTCACTGTCAACCCATTTCTGGATGAAAATTCCAACCAAATTATCCGAAATCTTCATCACCACTTCTGAGATACTGATTGGTTAATATTTGGCTACATTAGTTTTTTCGCCACCCTTGTGCAATGGGATTAAAATACATGTTTTCATTCCTGCGGAATCTTCTCTGTGCGGAGACTTAATTATATACTTAATCACGTATATATAGTCTGGTCAAAGGAATGGCCAATTCAGCTGATTACTCTTGAAGCATCCGTGCTGATATTCCATCAGTCCCTATTGCTGAATTCTTATTCAGTTTGTGCAACGGCTCCAATACCTCCTCCTCAAACATATGAGCTTCCTCATCCAGTGAAGAGATAGCAGTGAGTTCAATGTTGAATATACCAATTTGATAATTTTAAGCAAAATGGGTACTCATTAGTCGAACAACCTCTTTTTCATCTGCCATCCTCACACGATCTGCATTTAAAGTGTCATTCTTCCATATTCATTTTTTCGTTTACTTGCAGCATATCGAAAGAATTCTTTGGGATTGTCTTTAGCTTGCATATCCAGTTTAGTTTCATTTTCAGACTTAGCTTTCCGTACAGATGATGTGACTCTTCAGGCCTTCTGCTTATAATTATCATATCTGACATCATCCTTATGCACACGGTATTCCTTCCACATCATCCTTTTTTTACCAATCACTTGCTTGATAAGTATTCATATCCATTTGACTCCTACCCTATTTATTCTTCGAACTCTCAGGACATATTCTGATATTGCATCATTAAGTATTTTTTAAATGCTATCCATGAACTGTCGATATTTTTCCCATCCAGGAACAGATACCATTCTGCTGAACGCAGTATACCCTTTAGATGGTCATAATTTCCTGCTTTGCAGTTTAGCATGTAACCTTTTCTGAACGGAACATTCATAAACGTAGTCACTTCCCAAGTGAGTACATCACGATCACTGTCACCAACTGGAGGCAAAACAGTTACGTCTTTAACTGAAACACCCTCTGACCCTGTAATCAAATCAAATCGCTCTTTGACCTCCAGTCAGTTTGAGATTTTATTTCTACCCAATCAGTGCTCGGATAATTAAAATCCTTCATTATGATTACTCTTTTCCAATTCAATGTCTTGTTTGGTGATATATTTCTTCGTTACTATCAAATCGATCCACCAAGTCTGAAACAACTTTCCACTATGTAATTTGTCTTGTTAGATTCCACCTCACACCAGATGGCGTCAAACTCGCTGCCACATGAAATATTGTTAGTGGTAGTACTATAATCATAAGTGTCAACTACAACTGGATTAGATTCATACGATTTTATTAGCAGCACGCCTCCTTCTTTCCCATTCTCTCTATCCTTCCTAAAAATACTGTACCGTTACTCTCGTTACCAGTTAGTGGGTCTGATTCAGATAGCCAGGTCTCACCAATTCTTGCAACCCGATGCCCCCAACATACCAAGGGAACGAACTCTATCCCTTTGTTTCTGATTTGCATTTGATTACATTTGTACCGAGATTTCAGCTTCAAACAATTAACCTGTTCTGAAGAACAAAGAGCTTATAAAATCCAGCAATGCCGCATTAGCTGCAGATACATTAGCAGAAGTCATGGTAGGTTTTGGCAAGACCAACCCTACACAAGCAAAGAAACAATCCAATCTTCACTCCTGGATGGCTAAGAAAAAATCCACTTCTCTACAAATGGTTAGCTAGAATGCCAGTGGTGTAGAAAATCAATTATTTGAACTGTATGAATTTACAACACTGTATCATGATATCATGTAGATGTCATTCGTTTCAACCAAACACGTTTCCATGGTTCTAACAGATTCAGACCTAGGGAACTATATTTTTTCTCACAGCCACTGGAATAATGGACAAGCCAGCTACCTGGGTATGAATTCTCAGTTCATTTATTGCCACAGACATACAGCAGTTATTTGTTCTTCAGAACCCACACATTTTGGATTGGTTGGTTGGTTTATTGGCTCCAAGAGAGCAAAGGTTGTACAGCACCATAGCAAATAACACACACACGCACACACACACACACACAAAAGTATAAAGTCAGAGATAAATTAGTAAATAATATGTATATACAGAAATTAAACAGTGCCGTATTTACATATAAATACAATTATAATGAAATCTGTTTGTATAAATTAATACTTTGTAAAAAGTTGAAAACATCAAGAAGTTTGTTTGAGTCTGAAGCCATCTCCTTGAATTTGGGTGGCTCAGCCAGACAGGTAAACTTTTCATGCCTCTCTGCTGTGAAGTGCTGACACTCCACCACAATATGACAACTCGTGAGTCGGTTGTTGCATTTTTCACACGCATGTCGATCATCAGGCCTCAGTAAATAAAAATATGTCAGATGATATATTCGGAGTTTAGCAAGAACAACTTCCTCTCATACTTGTAGAAAGTATGAGCTGATCCAGCAGCTGCACTGCAGTCTCATTTCTCTTAATTCCAATGTGGGTGGGAATCAAGCACAACCGGACATCGAAATTAAGGGTTTTCATTTTTTTTATGCACAAGCGAGAGCTGAATTGCAAACACATAATCACTGCAATCAGCTGGAGTTAGTAATGTCAGGAAATACAAGCTGCACATCCAACAGAGGTGTCAGTTTTTGAATCAAAATTGTAGATGGGCATGATATTAGAGTGGATTGCTCTGTGTGCATTAAATAATTGCAGGTAAACAGATGATGGAGTATGACAGGCCTGTAGTAGGCAAAGTGAGATGTAGTATGAAGTGCAAACCTGCCATGCAGTGATGTAATGCAGTCAACATTCGTGCCAATAGCTTTCATAGTTTTTTAACACGCATACCAGATGGACGCTCAGTTGTCTGATGCGTGTGATGTTGTGCTTCCCAATGGGGAAAAAGACAGTAGTGTCGTTTTCTCCACATAAGATGATCTGGAAGAGAGGGTCACACTTAAGAGATAACTGTTTCCGTCTAAGTGATAGACCCGGTTTATTTTATTCAACATGAAACCTCTGAGTGGGCCATGTTCGAAAGGTACCAGTAGCTATCAGTATACCCTGATGACGGATGGAATCCAACCACTACAGGTTACTGTGCCTGGCAGAACCATAGAATGGAGACCCATAATCCAGCTTTGAATCATTCAGTAAAGGACTAATAGCGAAGCAGATTCAGTCCTCTCTTGCACTTTTCTCTTAGTGCATAAATGTGTGAAAGGAATGTGTTTTCTCTCAAAAATGAGTCCTACTAACTTGGCTTCTGTTGCTGCTGGAATAACGTTTTGTTCTTAATTCAGAATCTGCGCGAAGAATGCGTTTTTGACAAAATTGTACACAGACACTTTTTTCGCTAAAAACTCGAACCCTTTACTAAGAATCCATTGATAGGTACAATCACTTGCTTGATGAAGTTTTGTTTCGAATATCCTCATGAAAGTGACAGCAAATTGTGAAGTCATCAACATATAGAGCCTGGATTACAGTGGGAGGAAGCTGTTCAGTGATTCAATTAATTTGATAGCAAAGAGTGTAACACAAATCGAAACCTTGAGGGAGACCTTTTCTTGAAGCCATGGCCGTGATGGCGTACTTCACACTCTGATTTGGAAAGTTCTTCTGGACAGAATGGTTTTAGAAAATACAGGAAAGTGTCGTCCAGGTTATAGAGGCCTTTTAGGATGCCATATCTCCAGGCTGTGTCATTAGTTTTTTTCATGTCAAAGAATACTGAAACCACATGTTCTTGCTTCAACAGGAGTGCATCTCTCATACAAGTTTCTAAACAGACCAAATGGTCCAAAGTCGAACTATGCCACAAAACGAAAGCCACATTGTGTACTAGAGAAAAGACTGTTGCTTTCTAAATACCAAAAAAGTCTGGCATTAACCATTTTCTTTAATATCTTGCAAAGGGCAGCTTTGTATCCTTTTTCACAATCTTTTTTGGGTTTGTAAAAACAATGAAAACTAACTGTTTCCAGGAATCTAATTCTTCCTCTCCAAGCATTGTGTTGTATATTAAAGGAAGGAGATCCATAGAAGAAGATGGAAGACGTTTTATCATTTCATAATGGATGTCATCAGGTCCTACTGCACTAGGGCGAGACATTAAAAGAGTTCGTTTTAGTTCCTTCTTAAGAAATGGCCGATTGCTCGGCTCAAAACCATTGGTTGAAAAATTTAGCCACTGATTCTGTTGTTGCATTTCAAATATTAAAAAATTCAGGAGGATATGAAGCTGTTGCTGAGATTCTAGCAAAATATTCTCTCAAAGTGTCTACAATAAAGGGATCAGCAACAAAACATCGATTATTGACTGGTTGTTGATTAACAGATGAACGAAACTTGATCCCAAATTGTTTTTGAATCTGACGTCTCGTATGACGTGCTTTGTCCCAAGCACGCTTAAAATCTGTTAAGTTTCATGCGGTGGGTATCAATGAAATATACCCCATGCTGTATGTTGATCTAATTTTAGCTGCATTGCAACCCGAGTTACTCGAAGGCTTTCGATACAACAGAAATCAAGATGACATGTTTGGAATTCAGTCTGTTGCTGCTTAGACATCGGCTGTTACATTCTTTACTGCTTCACAGATAAGCGAGCGACTGAATGTACCAGCAATACATTTTGCACAGAGTTTTGTGCTATTTAAAGTCATCAGTAAGAAGTGTGGGTTCAGGCAGTTGCAAAATATCATGATCGATCTCATTTTGCACTCAGTGGTAAATAAATTGAACATACTGTAATACATAATACCACAAATATGCGAATCACTACTGCTTTCAGAGCTGTATTAAGATGGATATGGAGAAAGGGTATCCTTCATTCCAATGGCTATTCCTCCATCAGCAGGACCATACTGAAATCCCTTAAGGTAGGGCCTTATTGGGTCTTAAATATGTTTTCTGCAGACAGAAACAGTACTGTGTATATTTTTGCAGTAAAATCTTATATTCTGACTATATTATATTCGATATTCTGACGAAACCCATGAAAGTTCCATTATAATGTTTTCCTATTGTTTTGGCTTTGTGGACTTGTTTAGCTTCGGGAGGTTGTGGTCTTACATTTACTAGGCTTATATCAATCAATTGGTTTGTTGAAGTATGGACGAGCAGTGCCGATCTCTTCCTCTGGTAAAATATGTAATACAACCGATGCGTCAGGATCAGTTGGCAAGTTTAAGTTACTTTCGGTGGTTATCGAAGTATCCATTTTTTTCTGTGGGGTGTCTGATGGTTTATCTTTAAGTGATATCTTGGCCAGAAGATTTTTGTCTAGTAGGTTCTCATCGAATGCAACCATTTGTGTAGTCGTTTCTGGAGTAAGGCCGTAAGCTCATGCGATGGATGCCCTTAACAGAGAAGCACTAGCGATCAGGAAGTTCAGGTGTGCTGAAATTATCAAATGGTGGAATATACAAACGTATTTGAGATGCTGTTGACATCTTCTTAACGGTTACCTTCTCATCAAAAGAGGATCTCAAAACAGGTTTAGTGGTGACTAACTTCCTTTTTGCATCCCGATAAGATATATTGTTTCTCTTTAAAATTTTTGTATTTCTTTTTCCCCTTCTGACATGGACGAAAGTAAGTGCAATGCGCATGTGGACAGTTCATACATTTAGGTTTTTTTGCGGAGCAGGATTTTTTATCGTGCTCGTTTGGTTCAATAACTCTTCCCATATCACTTTGGGAAGCCCTATTTCCATCCTGTGAGGACTTAATTCATGGACAATTTCGAAAATGACATCTTTTTACGTACAAATGAGACGACATTTTCTAGCATCCATAAACTCGTTTCACCATAAAATCAAGTTCACCTCACAACTTGAGAATGAAGGAAAATTACCTTTTCTGGACATTTTAATTACGAAACAAGCCTATAAAAACATTTCTCTCAATGCGTACCGTAAGCCCACCTACCTCATTACCATATTTCAAAGAAATTAACCATAATACATATGCTGAAGAAAATGGCTATCTCTGTTATAAGAGATGAAATAATAAATCTGTAGAATCGTTGAACAAATGAAAACCAACGGTTCGGATGGCGACAGCACTCTGTAACGACATTCCTGGACGTGTCCAAAGCATTTGACAATATCTAGCACTAGAGTTTAATTCATAAACTGTTCCAACAGAAATTCCCAATGTTCATCATTCCACTCATCAAACCTTATCCGAAACATCGAAATCCAGGGTAAAAATAAATGAAATCAGATAGCAGGAGTCTCCAAAGGCTTCTAATTGTCTGCATCTAGATGTCATCTCTTCTTGAGATGATGCTAAGCATTACACTTTCTATGCCGACATTACAATCTTTACATCCAGAATTAATCACCGCGAAGCTCAAAATTGCAGCCATAATTTTAGAACAATCACATTCTACATTGTGGTAAGGAAGACTGTAAAGTATCTGATGATTTTCATTCAAATACACCACAACGTATTGTTAATGTTGATTTACGTGACCTATGTAATAAGGAATCTTATAAGACAATATTTCGCAGAAATTGGAATAATTAATGTTGGTTTGTCCTTACGTTTAGGGACAAGAGTAATGAGTTATACCGGCAGTTTAAAGCTAGAGTGCGCATATGCTTACACACTGAAGCATCATCACAGCTACACCACACATTTTTTCTTTTGTTGAGATCTCCCGGAAATCACTAATTCAACTTCTGAAAATTGTTCACAGATCTAATTGACTTCCATCTCAGCATATAGGCATTTGGCATGGAACACATTCAGAATGCATTCAACCATCTCTTGTCAAAACCCTTTTCGTCATCATGAAGGGCATTCGCGTAAATCCAAACCCATGAGCAACAACGAGATTGATGATAAACGAATTTCAATACATCTTCTTTCGTATCAGACTGGAGTCATTGCTCATGCGATTCATTACTGTGCAAACTGACGTCACAACACTTGCTACAGATTGAGAATTTAGCAACACCAGTCGATTTCAAGATAAGTTTCTATTGTGGCATCTGGCAAAATTAAAATTCTCGGTTATTCTCTGTTTAATAATGATGATGAAGTTCCTAACTCGGATGGTTGATATTCACATCGTCAAGTCCTTCTTCAATGTTTGAAGCCGCGATCTGTACTTGCTCTTCATCATGCTCATAGCAGAGATACCAATCTCACGAATATACGATGTGCAAAAAGGAAGGATTGCTTCGATCGCCATCTTTGTAAGGATGCGGAACACCCGTCACAGAGACATCAAAATGAGGCGTACTCTGTTGATCAATACTTCGATTTCAGTCATCAACCATTTCTAATTTCAATCATCTGATCGTCATCTGCACAATCGCAAACACGTAACAAGTCGCAGGTCGTTTTAAAAAAAAAACACGATCCGATACGAACCTGGTCGTGAATCATATCTCCCTACTGTGTCCTTCAGCGAACTTATGGGGACTCTTAGCTGTGGCTGAGTTTATACGGGAAACATTACAACGCCTTACGCAAACCGTTGTCTCTGGCAAATCTAATTGTCGGCTACAGCACGTGCTGCATGAACGCATAGAATGTTTAACTGCTCAACAACCTCAGTTGAAATTTCAGATTAACGCCGTCTTCTTGATTGAAATGTCAAACTTCCTGTTTCTTGAAATCGACGAATGACACTTCGCTTCGACGATTTATCATTGGGACTCAACCCAAAGACTTTACGCATCTGAACTGGCAAAAGAGCTGATGCTGCAGACTTTTCTTCATTGGTATCGATCAACTTCATTAGGAAGGCAGGTTCAGAGAGAGCTACACACATCGCTCACGTTCAAACAACTGTTGAAGCCTCGCTACTTAGTTTAAAACACAGTAGGGATAACGACTTACGCAAAATACACTATTGTTTCTCTCGCATAACAACAACCCCCCCCCCCCATCGGTCATTTTTGAACCTCTTTTTATCAAATTGTATTCACATTCATCTGCTTAGGATACCTACCAGTTTTGAGGGTATTTCGTATACTGGTTCGCTTTACGGATTACTCTGAATAGGGATACTTTAAAACAACCTGTACAATTATTTTACAATATGGAATGACAGGATCAACAATTCTTAAAACTTTTCTGAATTAACTTTCTTTTTTTTTTTTTTTGTATGCTGACATTGAATACATCGGCGTTTTCTGAAATATAACATTGCTTCTAAAATTTTTGTTGATAATTTGTTTTATTCCTCGATTTTTGTTTCTCTTCTTTCAGCCGCTCCCACAAATTACTACGGATCCATTGCAGCATATCACCATGACGTGGCACACCACTCAACAATCGCTAATCGAGAGAGCATGTCAACAAAGCTAATTATATTTCAATCCAATTATGACGTCATCATTGTTACGTCATAAAAATAACGCATAAATACTCTCGCTGTACAAGGTGGAATCGAAGTTAATCTCAAATACTTGCAAACTGAGCTGCGAGTTGGGATTAACTTCCAGGTGAGGAGAGGTGAGGGGATGTTCGGTGATTATGACTAGCGTCGTTTTTCTTGTCGATGGTGCCTGAAAAGGATCCATTGGCATTAAACAAAGTATGTTGCGTGGGATGTTCACTGAGTGTTTCTAACTCGAACCAGAGCTCGAGTGATTAATCTCGGACCTTTTCTGAACCTTAGGTTTTCCAGGCCTCTGTGGTTCGTTGATGAGGGAGAATTTTTTTTTTTTAAATTCTTCCGAGTAAGAAGTAAAAGAAATTTGCTTTAACGTTAATCTTAAAATTTACGAATCAGGCTTAGGGGTAAGTCATTGATTCTTATATAATAATAACTGAATTATACGTTCATAAAAATATAGATAGGCGCTGATAAAGTCAAAGGAACCTCTGGTTGCTTAAGTTTCAGAATCGCCATCTTAGGTTACATCATATATTTCTGGAGGAGTTAGAGAAGGCTTGTTGAATGTTCAGAGTCCCACAGCAGGTACGGAGTGAAAACGACGATCGCAATGTGGAGTTAACCCACTTTGTGCAAAAATAGTTACTGTTAGCGGGCTAAGAAGGAGAGGAGATGGCGAGGGTGCAGGAGTTACGGAAACGTGACACACTGCAATTTAGTGGCGGGTGGTGGGATTTCTCAATGAACTAAACTGGAAGGATAAAAAAAAAAAAAAAAAAAAAACTAAAAAATGATTATTTTATTTACTTTCTTTCTTTTACATGGAATTTTATGTTTCAATTGTAAACGTTTGCTGGTCTAGTCTGGCTGGCTGATTGGTTAACGGACCTGCTCGCAAACCACCTGGATGAACTAAGAGGCGCCCTATTGAAAAGACGAAAAAAAATGCAGAATTAAAATTTTCTTCGCACACACGCCTTGGTTTTCCTGCGTTGATTTTTGATACTATGATCGAATTCGAAGCTTATATAATAAAAATTTATATATCTTATAAAATTATTTCTTTTTAAATGGTTCATTTTATAAATATTATTTCTGGAAATTTTCCATGGTACGAAAAATAAAAGGTCATTATAGACATCGATCATTCCAAATTACAAGCCATTACCAAAATTACTGTGTGAATATTTCTGCTTCTAATTCGTGCATCTTAAATTTCAGCATTTTTAGTTCCCATATATCTTTATCTCCATAATTTTTTCCGAACTCCCACTTTGGATTTTGAAAAAAAAAAAAAATCTAATGTATTTATCCAAATGACACACCTGAATCGTTGTCCATCATTTAGAATTCATTCTAAATATTAATATCTATGACTATTTTCCCTTTTTCTTAAGGAGTGCCCATTATTTTTAGTGAAATGGTGTAAAACGTTAGTGACGTGTTACAATTGGATACTCCTTAAGAAAATAGGCGAAATAGCCATAAATATTAATAATGTTAATTTTATATTTATTATTGGTTTGTGAAAAATATCTAAAAACCTTTTCGTTAAAAATAAGAACCTTAGTCCATTTATTACTTTAATATAACATGTGATATATGCTAATAAGTGTGATGGCCTCCATTTTGAATACAGGTGATCTGAGTCAAGAGTGGGTCACAGTTTCTCTTTCATGACGTCTCAAAGTGTCCCATATTACGTATATTACTCATATTCTTGCCCGCATCTGGTTAACGCATGCCCAGTTCAAATACCATGAAATGTTTTTTAATCTGAAAACATTCCAAATTCTCCATTGAAAGCTTATCCTGAATATTCAAAAGATTTAGAAAATAACTCAGATGATTTTCTAGAAGTTAGTAAAAAAGAGGCGAAAATTAAAATCTCTTCTTATTCCAATAAAATTTGAGGATAACTGCATTGAAAAGTAGAGTACCTGCAATGATTTGCGAGCAAAAGACCAATGAAATTCAAATGGCCTCTGCCATTCAATCTAGCAAAATAATCTTATAAAACGCTGCGTATTTAGAGAATGGAAAACTATATTTGGAAAGGACTTTGGCAATACAACAAACATCCTTGACGATAAAATATTTCATATTGCACATTTCCACTCGGAAGAGAAATCTGGGGTAATAGAGTCCATCACTTAGGAAGAGATGCTCAGAGACCTTTAAAACCAATGCATTACACCAATGAAACGTGGTCGCATTTACAAAGCGAAAAAATCTTGGTAGAAAGGAATAAAGCACAATTTATTAGACTCATACAGTATGCTATTTTAGTAATCAACCCCGAGTCATTAAAACACAAAGTGACAACTACCCAATGGTGTTGTTGCGATGCGAAATCTTACTATATGATGCCTAAAATCCAGCCTGGTAAATGTGCTAACTACAACCGTCTTAATCCTAATTATAGAGGCTGTGCCCGATTTCCCCAAAACGTGAAAGCCAAAAATTCACAACATATCTTGTCAAGCAATTCTTCTGAAGTAACAGCAACATATCAGGCTAAAGATCTTCCTGTAACTTAACACCGATAATAAAACAATAGTTAAATCATACGCTGAGACAGTAGCTTCTAAAGAATTAATCTGTTCTGAGGAGCAAAGAATTAATCTTTGCTCTTCAGAACAAGGAATTCTCAACCTGCCAGTGTGTTTTGGTAAGGTTGAGAATATTCATCACTCAGCAGATTTCGCCATTAGACGAGATGAAAGCCTTCAGACGTTAACAAATGTTTGGATGACCTTTTCCCCTTGAAAATCTCCCCCAAATACCTAGGCGTTCAACAAGACAAAGACCTGCACTTCAGGATGCACACAGATCTCATTATACAACGAAAGCCAATCTCACTATCGCCCGACTCTATTCCTTCCTAAAGAGGAATAGTCACCTAATCATCAATAACAAAATCTTGTTAAGTTTAAGATGTCTTATTCAACTGCAAAACAGTTTAATAAGACCTCTCGTAATCTGCGACTCACTAGCCTGGGAACACACCACTGAAAGAAACATCCATAAACTACAAAGAATACAAAACAATTGCGTGAGAACGCACACCACGCCTCTGACTCGTTACAAACCATCAGTCAGTTGCCTCGCGACACCAACACACCCGACATACGATCCTTCCTCAAAACTACATCCGAAAAGCTCACAACCTCCGAGAAACCAGAAGATTGAGATCCATTCTTGCAGACACAAGACTAGTAACCGTTAATCTGCTTACAATGAATGAACTCGGCGTCCTCTCCCCATCCCCACCTCCCATTGACAACCGCTAGCAACAGATGAAGAGATTAAGTGTCAAGAATTCATTTAACCGCCGAAACTTTTAAAAATTAACATGACAAATTGATAAAAACCAAATATCTGATTGGTTCAGCACTGTAGGCTAGACCCACATACTCCCTTTTGCTGGATGTGCGTAAACCTTTCACACTACGTATTGTGCATGAATATGCCAGTAAATGTATTCAGACGATATTGTGGAAGCGATGACTCAACAGTTTTGTGGTTTTTGTTCTACCATTTCCGATACAATATCACATTTTGTTTCTTTGAATCAAAACGGAATGTTTGTGGCACGTTATTATCATGCAGACATGGAGTCTTATTGTGATATGTATTATGGTTAAGGAAACATCGTATTGAAGTTATTTTTTATTTCATTTTGTTTTTCACTTCCTTAGCCTTCATATGGCATATTTAACCACCTCGGTCACGTCATCATTCGGCTTGAATAATCACCAAGCACTGAACTGGTAACACCAGTAGGTAATGTTAACTTAAGACAGATATGGTTTACTGTCCTCTTTTTGCAGAACAAAAGAGATTAACTGTTCTTTATCCATCTATACATAAATTAATAGTTCAAATATAAAAGCTAAAAGCTATCCATATTCGCTTTGGCCATAATTCGAACACAACCACAAAATCCTGCTTTGTGGTTGTCGGTGTTGTAGCTTATTCTTTCTTTTATAGAGAGAACACTCACTTCATATCTTTGAACTTGCGGTGTTGAAAGCTAGAATGATATTTTACAACTTGGTGCTTCTCTATTTTTTGAATAACAGCAATATTCAATCTTTTAGCTCACATTATACTGACATTACACATTACACTGAACATTGCGTTAGAATTGTTAATGTACTCCACGCGTTTTTTTGGAGCAGAAGTTTAGCATTTATCAACGTGAGTATTAAGATTGTCCTTAAAAGTTAAATAACTTCAGTTTCAATAATTACGATGTTTTTAAAAATAATGTTGTGATGAGTTTCGAAAGATTTATTATTAAAATTGATGTTTATGTTTTTTTTTAATTCTAATTATCGTAATGAAATATGATTGAAAAAGATGTCATTTATAAAAAAACTTCAATGCATTCGATGAATAAAAGAGTATACTGTATGAAGAATATTTTGATTCTGCATTATTTTTCGTCTTTACAATAAGTATAAATAAGGAAAGAGAATTTTTTTCAAATATAAACATCAATCGATATAAGAAGTCATAAGTGGTAAATGGTAAACCTGTGGTAAACATGTTCATGGTAATATCCCTTGTGTGAAATCTGACGGCTGACCTCAGGTCTTCTTCCAGTGTTTGAAGCTGTCTGTTGATCTTCATCGTATTCATAGCCAGAAACACGAGCGGGACAAAGGTACGATCCACAAAAAGGAATCAATGCTTCAGTCGCTTTTTTGTGATGATGGAAACTCATGTCAGAGAGACAAACAAAATGAGGACATATCTGTTGAGGGGTGCTTCGGTTTCAGTCCTGAATCGTTTCTAATTTCCATCAGCCATGCTCATCTTCTTCTGCAATAGTTATTGCTGATGTCTCGTCCGCACTTATCCACCAGCTGATCTCTCATCCAGCTCAAGGAAAATACGAGATGACAGGACACACTTGCCATGTTTCTACTCCTCATATTTTTTGTAGCATTCATTAGACAAGATTTTTTCCAATCAGCAATTGTTTGTCAGTTAAAATATTTCAATTTTCTTCTCCCTTTTCTTTCTTTTATTCTCTCCACAGTGTTCTATTTTCATTAAGAGGTTACTTTTGTCGTTATAAGTAAGACTAGCCTTATTGTTTACCGCACACACTCTTGCTAAGAGTGTCCAGAACATCGGAGATGTCAACTAGGAATGCACATTTATTACATCCGATGTCATTACTAAGCAGGAGAGCTGAGGGTATTAACAAGAGGAGAAAATTACAAAATCTTCTCTGTTCACAAAACATTGTAAGCATTCGTCCACGAGATAGCTACCCGATCTTTGTTGCAGCAGGGGTTAAGTCATAAGAGATTTCATGGCAAAATACACAGTATTGAAAAGATCATTGATTTTACTGGTCTACTCTTGATGTACATCATTAACCATTTCGATCATCTCCTTCAGTACTTTTCGGTGCATTGCTTCTACTGATTTTGAAATGAGGGCTTCACTCTTCAGGAACGAGAGTGTAAAAACAAAGCCCGTGTTCTCTTTTTACAGGATTCATCGTTCTAGCCAAGGGAAACAAACTCTCACACCTTTTGGCACATGGGAAGAGCGACGGATCCTCTCAGGCTTCCGATATAAAGTTGGCACAGACTGTCCAGATATCTATGCATACTTTCCACGACAAATGTCAGAATTGAATTAATTGTTGAAAACATCAAGAACGTCTCCGATTCTCTTGTATTTGGAAGTGGGTTGAGAAATAAAAATTATTCAATGACATCCCCATTAAAACAAAGCTGCTGATAAGTTGAGCTTTTCTAGAGTTGTGGATCGTATAACTTTATGGGGAAAAATCTACCTATTTAATGTTAGCTATTACTTGTCATTCGATGTGTTCAGACATGTTACATACGCCACTAATAGTGTTATCTGAAATAGGCCTGCTAATATTTCTTTTTCATATTCCCCGACAAACATAATGCTCAGAATTCCTAAATAAAGAGTCAAAATAATTCATTATTCGTTTCCAATCTGAAATTATATCGGCAAAGTGGATATTAAATCCAACATCATTTCAAAGCCGAATGTTCGTAGAAACTATAAAGATTTGTAGGATGACCTGAGAGCTTACGAGAATACAATCTATAGCATCTCCGAGTTTTAAGTAGTCCAAGCTAAGACAACTCGGAGATGCAGAGGATTATATTCTCCTAAGCTCTCAGGTCAACCTACAAATCTCTCATAGTTTCTATAAACAATCGGCATTGAAATAATGTTGGATTAAATATCCACTTTGCCGATGAAATAATGTTTATCATTCTACAGAATGCTAGGAAAATTAGTGATTCAGCAATTGGGATATGAATTCTTCTTTCTTGCCACAAATTAGTCAACGACCTCTCTTTGTCTTCAGCTTTGTCAGAATTTGCTGTGGTTTTGGTCAATTGTTTAGCTTCGCGTTGTTGATCAGTTCTAAGGCCTTTTAAAATAATCAATTGATTTCTCGCATAAACGTGAATGCTTTCTCTCAAAGTATAATTTCAGTTTATAGAATCATATCTTGGTTTAATAGTTTCTCACCACAAACAACTCTCCAAATAGGTGGTGCTTTTCTTGAGATGAAATGAATCTGAAAGACAAATACTCTTTATTAAACTGACACTCTGCGGTTTTGCAGCAAACCCTAACGGCAATGAGTATGTACGTTACTACCAGCACAAGTGCCAGCTGCAATTGATTCATTACGATCAACAAACTTACGTGTTTTTTTTTCTGTTTTGTTTTTAAAAAATTGTAAGCCTGAACTTGTCTAATAAATCATAAAATAAGTAAAAGAAAAACAAAAGAAAACGAAATTCAGAGAAGAACCTGATTCAAGGAAAATGGCAATAACCAAAAAAATACATCAGCGCAAACTGTGGATCTCTTGAATGGTTACTTTCCCACACGATGCGCGATTTTGTGTTTCGAATAGGAATGGAGGAGAAATTTTACCCGTTAAACAAGCCTTTGAAATATCTCCAGGGATTCACAAAGTTAAGGTCTAGTTAACGTCTGGCTACATCATTGAGAATAAGCAACGAATTACTTCATCTTCTCTGAAATGATGACGTAATAAATGTCGAATTTCGCGTCTTATGTTGGGAGGTGTTCCATCTTGCATCGACACTTCTGCGTTTATGCACACTTTTTGCTGCAGTTAACTGACGACTAATATTCGAAATCTCTCCCAAAGTGCAACTCTCACATTTCATGTCACAGATCCGTTTCTAAGAAAAATCTGCCCCTAAGAACTTGGCCGTAAATCCTATCGATACCTTGAACTATAGCGAATTCTTGACTGTGAATGAGTTTTTACAGCAGGTAATATTGAAAAGCTCTCAAAACCATTTTGTGGGGGAAACCTAATTGTCATGTCTTGCTACGGCACGCGCACTACAAGAACTTACACAATTCCCATTTGATTAAATAACAACTGTACAACATCTTCGGTCATTTCCTAAATTTTGGATACACACTTTTGGTGGTTAGACTGGACGAAGGTCACCCCCATGGGTTTAGAGGACACTCGGTTATCTACCTCTTTCATTCATCTCACTCCTGCACCTTGTTCCAATTCGTCCAATTTATACTAACGTACAGTGTTAAAACTGATATCAGGATTGCAGGATACTAATTATGAAGACAGATTGAGAATTTGTAAAGTGCAGCCACTAGCAAATGGGAGAAAGAGCGGCGGTGATGTCATTGAAAGTTAAAATCTTCTTGACAAGGTCGAGTAGGATTTACGTTGATGGACGTTTTCAGTGTATGGACGATGGGGAAAGGACAAGAAGGCATCCATGGAAGTTGAGAATGAATTTCGTTAAGAAGGGGGTGAGGGCTAGATTTTTCTCTCGCCAGTGGTGAGTGGTGGGAGTGGATTTTCATTGGATGTTGTGTGTGCAAGTATTGGGAATGAATTCAAGAATAACTATTATAGCTGGTGTGTGTAGTATGTGGCCACCCTTGATGAGTCCCTGACTCCCTGGAGATCTATTATAATAATAATAAAAAAATTAATAATGATCTTCCCGAAAGTGCTGCTGCATTTTCCAATTACAAGCGAGGCAATTTAAGGCGACGCAAGATCCATCGCGCAAACCCATGACTGTTGAATCGGTAGGGATACTCTGTTTGGTACACCTTATCCCTAACGACGTATGCAAAATTCAACATCGCTTCTCACACTTCCCCTTACCGGTCATTTTTGAACTAATTTTACTTCCAAAATAATTTACCCGCGAGCTGGTTAGGGTACCAGGAAGTTTGAATGTATTTCCGGTACTGATTCCTCTGAACGGAGGTACTGAAATGTGAAACACTCTGTAAATTGTAGAGTTATTTCAGCAACTGAAATGAAGGGAACTGATGGTTCCAAATTTTACAACAAAAAAATTATTAAACTGTTATTTCTCGAATTCTTATCAACGTTTTATGGAATATAAACAATTCTTCCAAAATGTACGTCGACAACTTATTTATTGCTCAGTTTGTATTCGTTTCTTTTCAAGTATTCCCATTAAATTCGCAGCTCACATGCCGACACTTCGCAGCACATCACTGAGCCAAGACACACACAGGTCAACAATCACTGATCGTCAACATGTGAAGAACAATAATTGTATTTCAATCCAATTGTGACGTCATCATTGTCAACGTCATAAAAATAAGGTATAAATAAACTCCTTCTACAAGAAGAATTCGAAGTTAATCTCAAGAACTTGCAAACTGAGCTGTGAGTTGGGATTAACTTCCAGGTGAGGCGAGGTGAGGGGATGTTCGGTGATTATGACTAGCGTCGTTTTTCTTGTCGATGGTGCCTGAAAAGGATCCATTGGCATTAAACAAAGTATGCTGCGTGGGATGTTCACTGAGTGTTTCTAACTCGAACCAGAGCTCGAGTGATTAATCTCGGACCTTTTCTGAACCTTAAGTTTTCCAGGTCTCTGTGGTTCGTTGATGAGAGAGAATTTTTTTTTTTTGAATATTCTTCCGAGTAAGAACTAAAAGAAATTTACTTTAACGTTAATCTTAAAATTTACGAATCAGGCTTAGGGGTAGGCCATTGATTTTCATATAATAATAACTGAATTGAATTTTACGTTCATAAAAATATAGAGAGAGGAGAGGCGCTGATAAAGTCAAAGGAACCTCTGGTTGCTTAAGTTTCAGAATCGCTATCTTAGGTTATATCATATATTTCAGGAGGAGTTAAGGAAGGCTTGCTGAATGTTCAGAGTCCCACAGCAGGTACGGAGTGAAAACGACGATCGCAATGTGGAGTTAACCCACTCTGTGCAAAAATAGTTACTGTTAGCGGGCTAAGAAGGTGAGGAGATGGCGAGGGAGCAGGAGTTACGGAAACGTGACACACTGCAATTTAGTGGTGGGTGGTGGGATTCGTACGTTGTACAAAGTTCATCGGACAAAATTAAACCCTGCCAAAATAGTTATTTGTTTAGTAGGAACTTGACAAACTGCATTATCATAGGTGAGTGGAGGGATGCTTGCATTTTGAATTAAATTTATTGAATTCATAGATAAAACTGAAATTGGTGCAGCGAAGCAGAGGAGACGGTGAAGGGACAAACGTTATGGAAATATGACCTGTGGCGGGTGGTGGGATTTCTCAAGTGAATTAAGTTCAATGGGTCGAATAAAGAAAATCAATTGTATTTGTGGATTCCTTTCTTTTATACTAAGTTTTGTACTTCATGTTTTATGCTTGTCTGCTCAAATGTAACTAAAACGTTTTAAATTTTTCTTAGCGTTTTGAATTTAACTTAAAAATGAAGAATTTTATTTTATATTATATATTAATTTTATATATGTTAAAGTATTCTTTTAGTAAAACTATTAAGTACAGCTTTTTGTATGAATATAACCAATAATAAAAATGATGTGTGTTTATTAATGAATTTAAAATATATCTGATCAGTTCAGTACATTTACTCAACCCAGATATTCTCCCTTAAGCTGTAATTACGAATATTTTTTTCACATAATAAAAAATGGTGCGAAACCGAAGTCATTGTATCTTGCACCGATTGGAGTTGAGCCTTCTTTCGTTGCAAACCATCAGGATACACTGACTTCAGGTTTCGTGATGTGAGAAAATTATCCGTAATTCTAGCTTAATTGATACATCCGGGTTGACTAAATGTACTGAACTGATTAGATATATTTAATTCAATAAAGAATATACTATTGTACTATCGAAACTGGGCTTTGAGAGGAGAGGGGTAGTAAATCAAAATAGCGCCCCCACAGGAAATAGATTGTATTGCCTTACTAAAGTGGGCACGTGAGAGATCATTGAAATTTCCGATCAAAAAGAAACCTTATTAAACTCATTCTTTAATTCGAAAGTCTATTCCAAAAACAACTCCGTGGCCTTAGTGCATCTATGAATTGCTGAGATGAAATTTTCTTAACTCCTCCAAATCAGTACTTTTAGTGATTTGGTTTCACAATAAAATTAAATAATAATAATTATTTTTTTAGTATTTTTCCAATCAATCGTATTCTGCTGAACAGCATGAAGTAATTCCAAGAAGTAACTCATCTTTAATGAATGTAATTTATGAATATATATTATATACATGACCACTCTGCTACGATTCAATCATCAGAGTGCACGTGCATAATTAAATGAATAATATAATGATAAATAAACATGTAAAATACCATTTTGCTAAAACGAATGAAATAAATTTTATAGCATATAAATTGTGCACCAGAAAAGTTAGACATTAAAGTCTCTCAAACGTTTGGTAGACACTTTTTTTTTAACCACATAATTTCATTTTCTTCTGCAGGGATAAGTATGCCTACGAAATCGTCTCTATATTATAACTGCTATTATAGTGTGTTGACATCTGACGAAGCTGCCTTGGATACTGATTTTATACGCATTCAAACAGCCTGCATCCGTTTGCAAGGAAAACCATCTAAAAATAATATCATGAAATATAATTAAAGGACTTAAAAATGACGAAAATATCGCAATACCTGAAATTACCTTTGTGAGTTTAAGCGCAGGCCCGCATTCTTCGTTACATGCTACTGAAATCAAATACGACGATGTACAGTTTCAGCTTACTCCGACAGACTACTGTGTGGGTCAATAACAAATACTTACCGGCTATTTGGTTTTTCTGATATTCCTGAGGAATATTAGAAGTTTCTAGAGTGAAAGAAATTTGATGTCTTTCGGCCTTCACATAAGACAGCTGATGGAACTGAGTAATCAAGCGAATGTTACTTGTTTTCAGTACGAAAATGAGAGAAGCAACGTGAAATGTACAAATATACTTTGTTTCAATTCATATGGTTTTTCATTTATTTCGAATTACTTTTATATTCCAGAACTGTTTAAAAAAAAGATTAAAAACTGCTAAAAAGTGAATCACATATGGCGTGGGTTGGTTCTTGAATTTTTCTATTGGAGAAAGAACAGCAGAAAACTATTTTTTCATTTTGTAATGTATTTGTATGTATTAAAATTTATATCAACCAGCTCTCGGGATACTCAAGGGAGCTGGTAACTCTATAACACATGCTAATCCAGAAATTGATTAAGGACCAGATATACGTCCACTACACAG
Organism: Typopeltis vanoorti; assembly: GCF_054136105.1. Lineage (NCBI taxonomy): Eukaryota > Metazoa > Arthropoda > Arachnida > Uropygi > Thelyphonidae > Typopeltis > Typopeltis vanoorti. Next base: position 81,786,969 of record NC_143559.1, read on the forward strand.
CATGCCTAGAACACGGTGAAGGATATCGTGTACCATACGATATTCATGATATCATTTATATGATATGCAGTTTAGGAATCTTCCTTGAGGAGATCACAAAACTGAAACTACTGGCAAGAATGTTCAGTACCTCTCAAATGTGAAAAGGATCCTCTAAAGCATCCACAATTGCTGCTGCTGGTTTTATACACATTCAAACTGCCTTCGTCCGTTTGCGAGGAAAAACCATCTAAAAATAATATCACGAAATATAACTAAAGGACTTAAAACATTAAAAAAAGGACTTAAAACATTAAAAAAGGACGAAAAGATTGTAATACTGAAACGTTGGAAATTGGAACGGAACAGTTTCAACTCCACAGAATACATGGAAAAGAAAGTCTAAGACACCAACACCTGTGGAATGTTAGAACGAGATCCCACAGGAATATTTCCATAATAAAACCAATAATTTAATAACTATTGCTTTTATTGTTTGGACGAGTGGTTAGTGTATCCGCTAAACAGCCAAAAGTCTGCGGGTTCGAATCCCGCCGTGGTCATGGATGTTTGTGATTGTCTGTGAAAGTACTAGTGGTAGTAGTCGGCGGTGGATGGTGTTCGTGTTAGATGTCGAAGGTTGGTGGGGTGGTGAGACAAAGAGTTGTAGAGTGGATGCTCTCCCTCGATGAGTCTTTGGACTCACTAGAGGTGTGATGTAATAATATTAATAATAATAATAATAATAATAATAATAATCTAATCATTTATCAAACCTACTGAAATCTTAGAGCTAGCAAACAAACATCCGCTTATGTTAAGAATACAAAACACGTCACTGAAAATATCAAAGGCATCACTTTGTCTTCTACTGATAAAACTGGAACCCTAGACATAGTAAACATTTTCACAAGTGTTCCGATAATAAAAATCTTACAATTCATGCAAAAAGAGTGCGCAAAGTATTCCTGTAGAATGGCCAGTGTAATTTTAAACCCACCGACTGCGGAATTCTTTCATATTTAAAATTCTTACGACGAAGTTTCCCTCCAAAACACAAACTAATTTCCCAAATTCGGAAATGGTCTTCATATGTGACTTCCACTTCCATAACACAAAATGATTTCCCGAACTACTTCACAGAATTTGCAATCATCCATGACCTAGAACAAACAGTTAACCTATAACTAAATAAGCGTATTTCTAACCATGATTCTGTTTAGTAGGCTGCCAGTTTAATGTAAGCAATGGAGTTTAAGGATTTCTTTGAGAACCTCAAACTGCTTCTCAACAAACAAATGGACCGCTGCGTTTCATGATAGAAACGCAGCATTTCTTAAATGGCTTAAAATACCAGCTTCAGCGTCCTGGTCAGATTACACAACAGCCCGAAACAAGTGTAAACATGTTATCAACGATTCCAAATCAGATTTTATATGAATGAAATGCAATAAACTAGCTACTGTTGCCTCCATGCTTGCCCTAAAAGGTCATCAGGAAAACTCTGAATAAACTCGATACTAATAAGGTCATTATCCAGATGGCGCTCCTCCAATTGTGCTCAAACCTTTTGCCCCAGAATCAACAATGACACACGTTGCTTACAAAAGTCATATTCTAAAGGCATCCGCTTGTAAGCATGCTTACATACAGCTTCTAACTAAAAAGCAGGGGGAAGGTACAAAATACACAATATTTCATTGAACTTATCGCTTTAGGGCAACGATTTTCAACCGGTCCACCGAGGCACATTGGTGTACCGCGAGATTTATGAAAACAAATTATTTGTAAGACATAATGTCGTAATTGACACATTAATTTATTAGAGTATGGTCTTCTCTCGTCTTCTTGTGTGTGTAAATCAATCAAAATTATGCCAATTTTTGCCAGATAATCAAAAAAATTAAAAGAATGTATTTTAGTGTGCCGCGGAATTTTAATAATTAGTCTAGGTGTGCTGTATTATGGAAAAGGTTGAAAATCTCTGCTCTAGAGCAACAAAACCCGAAGCAAATGTTCAGTGGGAAGACACAACGCACTATCCACTCCAACTATATCACGAAAATTTAACCCGAATGATTCAGATAACTGTCTGTTCAGGAATAGTCCAGCATATCTACTTTGAATGCCCAGTCAAGACCCAATTAATCCCTTTGTCTCGAGTAACTGTTGTCTTAACCAGCAGTGGGCTTCATACAGAAGAGGAGTATCTCAATCATCTCCATGCAGAGTCAAATAACCATTCGATCTGCAACCACCTCTTCATGACTGCGAAAACGGGAATATTCAGCTTCCATCTTCGACATACAAGAGCACACCCGCTTCACAAAGAGAGAGGCAGCTGACAAACTCCTTTCAGCCTTCAAACAAAAGTGGAGGAATCGGATCCTACATGAGCATCACCACCACAGACGGTACAATACCCTTCACCTTTTGCACCAAGGATGGAATCCACGGAATCAACTCCAGGCTGAACAGGGCGATTGCATCATCGTCCACTTTCCAACATGGAATGATTATCTCTTACTTTCTTACTTTCATTTCTTGCGTTTATGTAAATATGTGACATTGTCCTGTAGCGACTGTTATGTTCTTGCACGTGCATGTCAGATTATACGTTATTATACAGCGTCATGTCAACATAGCTGTTAATGGCAAGAACAAAGGTAATTGATCTCATAACACTGTTGTCTGCACGGTTAGCCGAGTGGGTAATGCGCTTCTCAACCATATGCCTGGAAAAGGAGTATCCTCGTTCGATTTCTGTCGCTGAAGTGAGGAGCTTAGGGATTTTTTTCAGTCATAGCCAAGTTTGCCGGTCTTTGTCGTTATTTAATAAATAAATAACGCCGAAGAACTGATATTTACAAAAGACATTTTATTTATTAAACTCTTATTTCTCGAATTCTTATCAAAGCGTTTTATGAAATGTAGACAATTCTTCGAAAATGTACGTCGATAATTTTATTTATTGCTCAGTTTTTATTCGCTTGTTATCCACTCTTCCCACAAAATTTGCAGCGCATCATCCATTGGCATCAGACAAGGTATGCTGCGTGGGATGTTCACTGAGTGTTTCTAACTCGAAGCAGAGCTTTAGTGATTAATCTCGGACCTTTTCTGAACCTTAGGATTTCCAGGCCTCTGTGGTTCGTTGATGAGGAAGAATTTTTTCTTCCTCATCAACTCATCAAATTTTTTCTTCCTCAGCCTACTTGCAACACAGCAATCAAATCAATAAAAAATATCTAACCAGTGTCATCCTCAGATAAGCCCATTAAAAAGAGCTCCGAGGATGCAAGCTGAGACATTACGCCTCAACTGAGATCAACAGAAAGAAAAATAAATATTTATTACGTTGAAGTGCTGTAGTTAAAGCGCTTAAATACATTGAAAGCAAAAATTGTAAAATATATATAACTTACTGTTATATCATAAATGCTGTCAAAAAGTGTAATCTTATTCAATTGCAAACTATAAATTACTATGTATAGTAACTTATTATCGCATTAAACAAAACAAAAGGAAAATTTGTATGAAATTCATTATTAAAAAAATCTAGAATAACATGTTTTGTAAATGCATAATATGCAATCATTTAATAATAAAAATCATTGAATTAAAAAAAAGCACACTATTATTATTATTATTGTTATATGTAAATTTTTGTATCTTTAAATTTTGAAATTTTTATACTTTTATAATGAATTTATTATATATATATAACAAAGTGTTTAAAAAATTATTATTAAGACAGATCTCCAGGGAGTCAAGGACTCATCGAGGGAAGCCACATACTAAACAATCAATCTATCATACTTATTCTTGAATTCATTCAGGCAGCTTTTACTCATAATATCCAAAGGCAATCCATTCCAATCACGCACCACCCTCCGAGAGAAAAATGTAGGCCCCACCTCATTCTTAACGACATTCATTCTCAGCTTCCATGGATGCCTTCTTGTCCTTTCCCCATCCTCCATAAATTGAAAACTTCCATCAACTGAAATCCTGTTTGAAGTTTTTAAGATGTTTTTAAGTCTCAATCATATCACCGCTGTCCTTTATCCTATTTGAAAGTGTCTGCAGTCTGCAAATTCTCAATCTGTCTTCATAATCAGTAGCTTACAATCCTGATATCAGTTGAACACTCTACGTTATTATGAATTGGTCGAATTGGAACAAGTTCCAGGAGTGAGATGGATGAAAGAGGTAGAAAATCGAGCGGCATGGAAACCATGGGGACGAAGGTCCCCATGGAATTTTTCCCATGGAAATGGAAAAATTTCGTCCCCATGGACCTTCGTCCCCATTCTGTCCTCTGATGGACGAAGGTTTCCATGGAAACCATGGAAACCTTTGTCCATCAGAGGACAGAACCAAAAGGATGATGAAGAAGCAAAGACTTTTCATAGGCGATTAAAGATCTTTCGAAATATGAGAATTGTGTAACTTCTTGCAGTACACGTGACGTAGCAAGTCAAGAGAATTAGATTGCCATACAAAATGGTATTGAGAGCTTTGCAATATTACCTGTAAAAACTCATCCACAACCAAGAGTGTTGTAAACAGGAGATGTCGACATGTGCCAGGACATTCTGGCACTCGTGGTGGCGGACATGACCTTGAAATCCTATGCAGTGAAACGTTCTCTTGTTTATCGAATAAAATACTTAAAGCTGCCGCACCTGGAGGTACAGAGAATCCGCTTGCATTTTAGCAAGTTTCGTTACATTGGCTAAAGGTCACAGTATCGATAGGATTTACTGTCAAGTTCTTATCGAGCAGGTTTTTCTTTGAAATGGATTTGTGACAATAACCGTCAGAGTTGCACTTTGTGAGAGAGAGATTCAAAGATTAGTCGTCAGTCAACTGCAGCAAAAAGTGTGAATAACATAACAGTGTCGATGCAAGATGGAGCACCTCCCAACATAGGACGCGAAATTCGACAATTATTACACAATCATCTCAAATAAGATGAAGTTATTATTATTATTATTATTATTATTATTATTATTATTATTATTATTATTATTATTATTATTATTATTATTATTATTATTATTATTCAGAGAGACTTCCAGGGAGTTAGAGACTCGCTCATCGAGGGAGGCCACATACTACACATACCAACTATCGTACTTCTTCTTGAATTCATTCGCACTGCTTGCACTCACAACATCCAATGGCAATCCATTCCAATCATGCACCATCCTCTGAGAGAAAAATCTAACCCTTATACCTTTCTTGGCGGCTTTCATTCTCAGCTTCCAAGGATGTCCTCTCGTCATTTCCGCACACTCCATAAATTGAAATATCCCATCAATTGAAATCCTGTATGACCCTTTCAGCAGTTTGTAAGTGTCAATCGTCAATCATATCATCTCCCCTTTATCCTGTTTTCTAGTGTCTTCAGTGTACAAATTCTCAATCTGACTTCATAATCAGAATTCCACAATCCTTACATCATTTTTAACACACGCCTTTGTATTCTCTCCAATATATCAGAATCACAGAGGAATCTAGAAGACCAGACCTGCGTACAATAGTCCAAGTGAGGTCTTATGAAGGCCTTGTAAAGAGGCAAAATAACATCCTTATCTTTACTTGTGAATGTTCGTTTCAGCATTGCAATTATCTTTTGAGTTGTAGTTGTAATCTTTGCCACACGGCCCCCCTCAACTTCCTATCTATAAACACTCTAATATCCCTAGCCTCATCAGTTTCTTCTAGCCTAATACCACCAATATAATACGACATTTAGATTTACTGACATTGAACTGACACCCATTTTCCCATGCCCACAATTCCGGCCTGCCGATTCAAATCATTCTGCAAAGATTGCATATCCGCAGAATTCCTGATTACCTCGCTTTCTTTGCATCATAATCAAATAACTGTATGTCGCTTGTCAAATACTTTCCAGTATCATTAATGTACAGATTGAATAACAGTGGACCAAGCACTGATCCTTGTGGTATACCACTTGTTACCTTAAACCTTGCGGACTCAGATCCCCGTATACCACGTTTTGATATATGTCAGTTAGCAATCCTCTTATCCATGCTAATATTGTATAACCCAAACCCATTTTATCCAATTTATGAAGCAGTCTGGGATGTTGTGTTCTGTCATAAGCCTAAGCAAAATCCCAAAGTGCCATGGTGTATCCATTCCCCTTGTGTAGTTCAATGGTAAAATTGTTGTAGAATGTGAGCAAGCTGCTCAATCATTACCTTCCCTCAGTAATTAGTTGCATATTCTCCATGCAGTGTCCTCCACGCTCACCAGACCTTAACTCTTTGAATTTTTGCTCTGGAGATACTTCAAAGTCTGGATTTTTCGAGTAAAAGTTCTGCTACATTCTATTTGAAACACAAAATCGCGCATCGCGTGGGAAACCATTCGAAAGATCCATAGTTTGCGATAATATATTTTTGTTGGTAATTCCCATTTCTCTTGAATTAAGTTTTTCTCTGAATTTCGTTTTATTTTGTTTTTCTTTTACTTATTTTATGGCTTATAAGACAAGTCAGACTTATAGTTAAAATAAAAACCCTTAAGTTTGGTGATCGCAATGAATCAAGAGTAGCTGGAACTTGTGCTGGTAGTAACGTACATACTCAGTGCCGTTAGGGTTTGCTGCAAAACCGCAGAGTGTCAGTTTAATAAAGAGTATTTGTCATTCAGATTCATTTCATCACAAGAAAAGCACCACCTATTTGGAGTGTTTTTTGTGGTGAGAAACTATGAAACCAAGATATGGTTCTATAAGCTGAAATTATACTTTGAGAGAAAGCATTCACGTTTATGCAAGAAATCAATTGATTATTTTAAAAGGCCTTAGAACTGATCAAGCACGCGAAGCTAAACAATTGACCAAAACCACAGCAAATTCTGACAAAGCTGAAGAAACAAGAGAGGTCGTTGACTAATTTGTGGCAAGAAAGAAGAATTCATATCCCAATTGCTGAGTCACTAATTTTCCCAGCATTCTGTAGAATTATAAACATTATTTCATTGGAAAAATGGATATTAGATCCAACATACAATACAATACAATACAAAATAAGCTCTCTGCTCAACGTAGAAAACTTTCACAGTTTCTTCAAACATTCGGCTTTGAAATAATGTTGGATCTAATCTTGAAGTGTTCACTTCACTTAACGTGCCTTTTGATTCATTTTTCGATGAACTGCTCATTCGGGGAATTGTGATTTTTGGTTTTTGACGAAGTGCCATCCGATTCTTTGTATTTTCGATTAATTGCAAATCGATTAATTACTTTTTCGACGATTTGTCATTCGATGAATTCTGTTTTTGGGTCGTTTTTTTTCCGATAAATTGTCTTTCGGTAAATTGTCGTTCGTTAAGTTGTTTTCGGTGAACTTTCTGGATTCCGAATGCCCGTACATCATTTGCTTCTTGCATTGTTCTTCTTGTTTGTTCACATGACATTGATTCTTACCTTAGACCATATATTTTCCTTTTTCTTCGTCCTAAAGTCAGAAAATTTCTTCGGACTTTAAGCGTCGTCCTAGTTGTAATTATTCCTTGACATATAAGCTGAGAGAAAATACGAAATGGCCGACACCACTTTCGAAATAGAGGGTTATTCAGGCGACCTAATAATTGAAACACTAGCCAAATTAATTACGGTGGCAGCTGGGATTCATAGACGTCAGTTATTTAAAAATCCATTTAACCCATTTATATTAAATACGATGAAAAACTGATATTTCTAATTAAATGTATGTTACACATCTTCATCAACTGATTTTTAGTCTTCATTTGGATCTAGTATTCAATTCACTAAAATGCGATGGTTTTCTTCATGTGAATGAAAAAGAACTCATTCAGTGCAACTTGGACTGAACTGTAGAAAGTCTGGAGGTAGTCAGTCAAATACTGTAGAAGCAGAAGAACGGTTCAGTTTAGAACCACTTATATTACGACGTTTTTTCAACTAGAGTACCGTCGTTAATAATGTTATTGCTTTATTTACGGTAACCTCACATATGAAAAGCCACAGAACATAGCAACAAAGCGCCATGTGTATGTGAGATTCTACTAGGTGGTAAAAACATTTTGGGGGGTAATGTTCCAAAGAATTGAGGTGGCGAATGAAGGAAGAGATGATACGTTTTTCGGTATATTTGATGCTTAACAGCGTATGGGTGTTGGCTGGAGGCTGCTCTTCTAATTTTATGGTTAGAAGAAGGTGGAAGAATATAAACAACAATTCAGAGGAGCAATGCCCATCAAAGTGCTGCTTACTGGAAAGCGACAGGGCGAAGATGGGATCTTGTATGAAAGGAGTCTGTGAAGGAATGTTCACCTTTTAAGTGGATTGCACTCTTATGTATATCATCCGTATCAGCCTTGAAATATTGTGCACAGAATTTCAGGGGTTTTCTGAAATTTATAAACAACCATCTGAGTGTTAAGAGGTTAAGAGCTGAGAGGATGAGATGTGCTGTTTTCAGTGGGAAAGAACCTCAAGTGTATTAGAGGCTTGGGAGACAATGTATGTAACATGCTTTTGCCAGGATAAATTGGACGTGATAAACAACAGAAGAAGAGAATGTTGATCTTGAAAGGAAATTGGAACATTATCAAAAGTAAGAAAGAGTGAAATAGAATCTTTCTTCTGAGAAAAAAAAATCAGGAACGAGTTTTATGATATTGAAATTTATTTTTTTATCTATTCAGGCCATTTGAGAATGTTGAGGAGCTCAGAGTTGAAGTCACTAAATATCGAAGATCTTTGGAAGTCGTATCTCACATTTAAGTGCTAGAGGACATCTCGAATGAGGAAGAGGAATGAAAGGTACTGAGCTTGACGAAACACCATATAGCATTTGAAATCAGAGATAGATAGATAGAAGGATCGATTTTCTTTATTTTAAAAATAACAATCATCTGTAATGGATTAACCGGCTTTGGTTCTCTGCAGTTAGGCAGAGAGGTTACATGCTCATTTTGTGTTGAGCTATATTACATCGGAATCAGTGGCGGCTCGTTTATAGGCACTGAAGAAATGCAGCACCCCCAATTTTTCTCGATATATAAATATATTTATTAATTTCTTTATAAATTTATCCTACACAATTCTCTTATTTTGTATAAAAAATAATAAAAATCCATCTTGTAGCATTAAGGAGGGCGAAGGACGCTAACAGCACTGTGTTTACCACAGTCTCATATTGCTACGCGCGCAAGCATATTCACGTCATAGTGAGATGCGAGCTATTAGCGTAATGCGGCACTGTTCGTCGCGCAGTTCCACTGTTGTTTATATCCAGTTTGCGCCAGTAGTAGTGTTCGTAATGCTTATTGTGTTTACTCCATCTCTTTAAATATTTTGACATTACAATTAAAGATATAACATTTGTTATAGTAATTTTTAAGTAATTTTGAATTATACCAAACTGTATAATTTCATCGATAATAAACAATGTTTTTTCATGTTTAATTTTTTTTTCAATTTTTACCATAATTTTGATATTTTATCCAAATGCGTATACACTGTACTTACAGTGTGTATATATATTTCGAAAGTTGCAGCACCGCAAAGATTTCAAGCTAGAAGCCGCCTCTGATAGGTATAATAGTTGTTCCTCCTGATCCTGATTTACGCACACGCGTAGAGCTGCACTTCTTACTGTGTAGGCATTTGGAACCGAAATCCTACGGAATAGGTTGATTACTCCTCATTGCAGGAGGTATCCTATGTCCGTAGAAGCATGTGTTCATAGGGCCGATATGCCTGTTTGCGGGATTTAAAACCCAAGTTAAACTGGGGAGAAAAACCCTGCGGGTCAAGGCCCAAGACCGGCTAACTTGGCTATGACTGAAAAAGATCCTTAAGCTCCTCACGTCAGCGACGGGAATCGAACAAGGACACTCCTTTCCCAGGCATATGGTTGAGATGCGCGTTAGCCAGTAGGCTAACCGCGCAGACAACAGTTGTTATGAGATCAATTACCTTTGTTCTTGCCATTAACAGCTATTTTGACATGACGCTGTATAATACCATATAATCTGACATGTAAGCATGGAGGCAACAGTAGCTAATTTATTGCATTTCATTCATATAAAATCTGATTTAGAATCGTTGATAACATTTTTCCACTTCTTTCGGGCTGTTGTGTAATCTGACAGAGGCGCTGAAGCTGGTATTTTAAGCTATTTAATAAATGCTGCGTTTCTATCATGAAACGCAGAGGTCCATCTCTTTGAGAACCAGTTTGAGGCTCTCAAATAAATCCTTAAACTCCATTGCTTAGAATAAACTGGCAGCTTACTAAACAGAATCATGGTTAGTAGGTGAATTGTTTGTTCTAGGTCATGGATGATGGCAAATCATTGACCTTCCCTTCCGGCTTGTTCTGCGAAGTAGTTCTGGAAATAATTTTGTGTTATGGAAGTTGAAGTCCCATAAGACCATTTCCGAATTTGGCTAATTAATTTGTGTTTTGGAGGGAAACTTTATTCGTAAGAAATTAAAAATGAAAGCATTTATAAACCCGTAGATGGTGGGTTTAAAATTAAGCTGCCCTTTCTACGGGAATACTTTGTGCACTCTTTTTGCATGATTTGTAAGATTTTTATTATCGGAACATTTTCGAAAAGGTTTACTATGTCTAGGTTTCCAGTTATATCATAAAATACAGGGTGTCCCAAAATTCACGCAAGATTTAAATTTAGCGCCATTTGTGCGGTAAAGTGTTACCAACGAGAAAAAAAAGACAGCGTGACAGCTGACAGTTCAGGGTTATTAAAAATGGAGAGCTACACGAAAGAACAACGCATTTTCATTGTTGAGCAATATTTTAAAAATAATGCTTATTTTTCGAACGAAATCATCTTCAGCGATGAGGCTCATTTTCATCTTGATGGCTTCGTTAATCGACAAAATTGTCACATTTGGGGTTCAGAAAATCCACGAGTGATTGTTGAGAAACAAATGCATCCACAACATGTCACTGTTTGATGCGGATTTTTGGCTGGAGGCATCATCGGTCCATTCTTCTTCGAAAATGCGGCTGGTAAGGCAATAACGGTTAATGGTGCTCGCTACAATCTATTTCCTGTGGGGGCGCTATTTTCGTTTCCTACCCGTCTCCTCTCAAACAAAGCCCAGTTTCGATACTATATTAGTATATTTTTATACTAGTATATTCTTTATTGAAATAAATATATCTGATCACTTCAGTACATTTACTCAATCCAGATGTAGTCAATTAAGATAGAATTACGGATAATTTTCTCACATCCCGAAACCTGAAGTCAGTGTATCGTGATGGTTTGCAATGAAAGAAGGCTCAACTGCAATCGGTGCAACACTGACTTCGGTTTCGCATCATTTTTTATTATGTGAAAAAAATATCCGTAATTCCGGCTTAAGGGAGTATATCTGGGTTGACTAAATGTACTGAACTGATCAGATATCTTTTATATTCTTTAAAAAACACACATCATTTTTATTATTGGTTATATTCATACAAAACGCTGTACTTAATAGTTTTACTAAAAGAATACTTTAACATATATAAAATTAATATATAATATAAAATAAAATTCTTCATTTTTAAGTTAAATTCAAAACGCTAAGAAAAATTTAAAACGTTTTAGTTACATTTGAGCAGACAAGCATAAAACATGAAGTACAAAACTTAGTATAAAAGAAAGGAATCCACAAATACAATTGATTTTCTTTATTCGACCCATTGAACTTAATTCACTTGAGAAATCCCACCACCCGCCACAGGTCATATTTCCATAACGTTTGTCCCTTCACCGTCTCCTCTGCTTCGCTGCACCAATTTCAGTTTTATCTATGAATTCAATAAATTTAATTCAAAATGCAAGCATCCCTCCACTCACCTATGATAATGCAGTTTGTCAAGTTCCTACTAAACAAATAACTATTTTGGCAGGGTTTAATTTTGTCCGATGAACTTTGTACAACGTACGAATCCCACCACCCACCACTAAATTGCAGTGTGTCACGTTTCCGTAACTCCTGCTCCCTCGCCATCTCCTCACCTTCTTAGCCCGCTAACAGTAACTATTTTTGCACAAAGTAGGTTAACTCCACATTGCGATCGTCGTTTTCACTCCGTACCTGCTGTGGGACTCTGAACATTCAGCAAGCCTTCCTTAACTCCTCCTGAAATATATGATGTAACCTAAGATGGCGATTCTGAAACTTAACCAACCAGAGGTTCCTTTGACTTTATCAGCGCCTCTCTATATTTTTATGAACGTATAATTCAGTTATTATTATATGAGAATCAATGACTTACCCCTAAGCCTGATTCGCAAATTTTAAGGTTAATGTTAAAGCAAATTTCTTTTACTACTTACTCGGAAGAATATTAATAAAAAAAAAAAATTCTCTCTCATCAACGAACCACAGAGGCCTGGAAAACCTAAGGTTCAGAAAAGGTCCGAGATTAATCACTCGAGCTCTGGTTCGAGTTAAAAACACTCAGTGAACATCCCACGCAGCATACTTTGTTTAATGCCAATGGATCCTTGTCAGGCACCATCGACAAGAAAAACGACGCTAGTCATAATCACCGAACATCCCCTCACCTCGCCTCACCTGGAAGTTAATCCCAACTCGCAGCTCAGTTCGCAAGTTTTTGAGATTAACTTCGATTCTACCATGAACAGCGAGAGTATTTATGCGTTATTTGTATGACGTTGCCAATGATGACGTCACAATTGGATTGAAATGCAATTATTGTTCTTCACATGTTGGCGATCAGTGACTGTTGACCTGTGTGTCTTGGAATACTTGATAAGAAACGAATTCAAATTGAGCAATAAATAAATTGTCGACGTACATTTTGGAAGAATTGTTTATATTCCATAAAACGTTGATAAGAATCAAGAAATAACAGTTTAATATTTTTTTTTTTTTTGTAAAATTTGGAACCATCAGGTTCCCTTCATTTCAGTTGCTGAAATAACTCTACAATTTACAGGGTGTTTCACATTTCAGTACCTCCATTCAGAGGAACCAGTACCGGAAATGCATTCAAATTTTCTGGTATCCTAACCAGCTCGTGGGGAAGATATTTTGGAAGTAAAATTAGTTTATAAATGACCGGTAAGAGGAAGTATGAGAAGCGATGGTGAATTTTGCATACGTCGTTAGGGATAAGGTGTAACAAACTGAGTATCCCGAGCCATTCAACAGTTATGGATTTGCGCGATGGATCTTGCGTCGCCTTAAATTGCCTCGCTTGTAATTGCAAAATGCAGCAGCACTTTCGGGAAGGTCATTATTATTTTTTTATTATTATTAAAACAGATCTCCAGGGAGTCAGGGACTCATCAAGGGCGGCCACATACTACACACACCAGCTATAATAGTTATTCTTGAATTCATTCCCACTACTTGCACACACAACATCCAATGGAAATCCATTCCCATCACTCACCACTGTCGAGAGAAAAATCTAACCCTCACCTCCTTCTTAACGAAATTCATTCTCAACTTCCATGGATGCCTTCTTGTCCTTTCCCCATCGTCCATACACTGAAAACGTCCATCAACGTAAATCCTGCTCGACCTTTTCAAGAAGATTTTAACTTTCAATGACATCACCGCCGCTCTTTCTCCCATTTGCTAGTGGCTGTACTCTACGAATTCTCAATCTGTCTTCATAATTAGCATCCCGCAATCTTGATATCAGTTTTAACACTGTACGTTAGTATGAATTGGACGAATTAGAACAAGGTGCAGGAGTGAGATGAATGAAAGAGGCAAATAACCGAGTGTCCTGTAAAACTATGGGGATGACCTTCGTCCATAAGTGGACAGAACCTGAAATTTGAAGAAGAAGAAGAAAACATAATTATAGGCGACTAAATATCTTTCGAAGAATCATAGTGAAAAATATGCAGTGCGACGTTAGTCGATTTGAAGGGATACACAGTTTGACAGTCTAACCAACAAAAGTGTGTATATCCGAAATTTAGAAAATGAACGAAGATGTTGTACAGTTGTTGTATAATCAAATGTTAATGGTGTGAGTTCTTGCAGTCCACGTGCCGTAGCAAGACAAGACAATTAGAATTCCCCCACAAAATGGTTTTGAGAGCTTTTCATTATTACCTGTAAAAACTCATTCACAGTCAAGAATTCGCTAAAGTTCAAGGTATCGATAGGATTTAAGGCCAAGTTCTTAGGGGCAGATTTTTCTTAGAAACGGATCTGTGCCATGAAATGTGAGAGTTGCACTTTGGGAGAGATTTCGAATATTAGTCGTCAGTCAACTGCAGCAAAAAGTGTGCATAAACGCAGAAGTGTCGATGCAAGATGGAACACCTCTTAACATAAGACGCGAAATTCGACATTTATTACGTCATCATTTCAGAGAAGATGAAGTCATTCGTTGCTTATTCTCAATGATGTGGCCAGACGTTAACTAGACCTTAACTTTGTGAATCCCTGGAGATAATTCAAAGGCTTGGTTTAACGGGTAAAATTTATCCTCCATTCCTATTCGAAACACAAAATCGCGCATCGTGTGGGAAAGAAACCATTCGAGAGATCCACAGTTTGCGCTGATGTATTTTTTTGGATATTGCCATTTCCCTTGAATCAGGTTCTTCTCTGAATTTCGTTTTCTTTTGTTTTTCTTTTACTTATTTTATGATTTATTAGACAAGATCAGGCTTACAATTTTTTAAAAAACAAAACAAAACAGAAAAAAAAACACAAGTTTGGTGATCGCAATGAATCAAGAGTAGCTGGAACTTGTGCTGGTAGTAACCTACATTCACAATGCCGTTAGGGTTTGCTGCAAAACCGCCGAGTGTCAGTTTAATAAAGAGTATTTGTCATTCAGATTCATTTCATCTCAAGAAAAGCACCACCTATTTGGAGTGTTGTTTGTGGTGAGAAACTATTAAACCAAGATATGATTCTATAAACTGAAATTATACTTTGAGAGAAAGCATTCACGTTTATGCGAGAAATCAATTGATTATTTTAAAAGGCCTTAGAACTGATCAAGCACGCGAAGCTAAACAATTGACCAAAACCACAGCAAATTCTGACAAAGCTGAAGAAACAAGGGAGATTGTTGACTAATTTGTGGCAAGAAAGAAGAAATCGTTTCCCAATTGCTGCGTCACTAATTTTCCCAGCTTTCTGTAGAATGGTAAACATTATTTCATCGGCAAAATGGATATTAGATCCAACATTATTTCAAACCCGAATGTTCGTAGAAACTATGAAGGATTTTTAGGTTGACCTGAGAGCTTAGGGGAATATAATCCTCTGCATCCCCGAGTTGTCTTAGCTTGGACTACTTAAAACTCGGAGATGCTATAGATTGTCTTCTCGTAAGCTCTCAGGTCATCCTACAAATCTTTTTTTACAAACATTCTTCTTTGAAATAATGTTGGATCTAGTATTCCCTTTGACGATATAATTTCACATTCGAAATGAATAATGAATTCTTTTGATTCTTTATTTAGTAATTCTAAGCATTATGTTTGTCGGGGAATACGAAAAAGTAATATTAGCAGGCCTATTTCAGATAACACTATTAGTCGGCGTATGGAACATGTCTGAACACATCGAATGACAAGTAATAGCTAACATTAAATAGGTAGATTTTTCCCCATATAGTTGGACGATCCACATCACTAGAAAAGCTCGAGTTATCAGCAGCTTTGTTTTAATGGAGATATCATTGAATAATTTTTGTTTCTCAACTCACTTCCAAATACAAGAGAATCGGAGACATCCTTGATGTGTTGAACAATTAATTCAATTCTGAACATTTGTCATGGAAAATATGCATAGATATCTGGACAGTCTGTGCCAACTTTATATCGGAAGCCTGAGAGGATCCGTCGCTCTTCCCATGTGCCAAAAGGTGTGAGAGTTTGTTTCCCTTGGCTAGAACGATGAATCCTGTAAAAAGAGAACACTGGCTTTGTTTTTACACTCTCGTTCCTGAAGAGTGAAGCCCTCATTTCAAAATCAGTAGAACCAAAGCACCGTAAAGTAGTCAAAGAGATGATCAAAATGGTTAATGATGTACATCAAGAGTAGACCAGTAAAGTCAATGATCTTTTCAATACTGTGTATTTTGCCATGAAATCTCTTATGACTTAACTCCTGCTGCAACAAAGATCGGGAAGGTATCTCGTGGACGGGTGCTTACAATGTTTTGTGAACTGAGAGAAGATCTTGTAATTTTCTCCTCTTGTTAATACCCTCAGTTCGCCTGCTAATTAATTACATAAACGTGCATTCCTAGCTGACATTTCCGATGTCCTGAACACTCTTAGCAAGAGTGTGTAGTTAAATAATAAAGCAATTCTTACTTATAACGACAAAAGTAACTTTTAACGAAAATATAACACTGTGGAGAGAATGTAAGAAAGAAAAGGGAGAAGACAATTCAAATATTTAAACTGACAAACAATTGCTGATTGGTAAAAAACATCTTGTTCAATGAATTCTACAAAAATCTGAAGAGTAGAAACATGGCAAGTGTGTCCTGTCATCTCCTATTTTCCTTGGGCTGAATGAAAGATCAGCTGGTGGGTAAGTGCGGGCGAGACAGCAGCAATAACTATTGCAGAAGAAGATGAGCATGGCTGATGGAAATTAGAAATGATTCAGGAGTGAAACCGAAGCACCCATCAACAGATATGTCCTCATTTTGTTTGTATCTCTGACATGAGTTCCCATCATCACAAAAAAGCGACTGAGGCATTGATTCCTTTCTCTGGACCTTTGAGCGGCTCTCGTTTCTGGCTATGAATACGATGAAGATCAACAGACAGCTTCAAACACTGGAAGGAGACCTGAGGTCAACCATCAGATCTCACACAAGGGATATTACCATGCACATCTTTACCACAGGTTTACCATTTACCACTTATGAGTTCTTATATCGATTGATGTTTATATTTTAAAAAAATTCTCTTGCTTATTTATACTTATTGTAAAGACGAAAAATAATGCAGAATCAAAATGTTCTTCATACGGCATACTGTTTTATCCATTGAATTTGTTTTATAAATGACATCTTTTTCAATCATATTTCATTGCGATAATTAGAATAAAAAAAAACATAAACATCAATTTTAATAATAAATCTTTCGAAACTCATCACAACATTATTTTTAAAAACAACGTAATTATTGAAATTGAAGTTATTTAACTTTTAAAGACAATCTTAATACTCACGTTGATAAATGATAAACTTCTGCTCAAAAAAACGTGAGGTGTACATTAACAATTATGAGTAATATACGTAATATGGGACACTTTGAGACGTCATGAAAGATAAACTGTGACCCACTCTTGACTCAGATCACCTGTATTCAAAATGGAGGCCATCACACTTATTAGCATATATCACATGTTATATTAATGTAATAAATGGACTAAGATTCTTATTTTTAACGAAAAGGTTTTTAGATATTTTTCACAAACCAATAATAAATATAAAATTAACATTAATATTTATGGCAATTTCGCCTATTTTCTTAAAGAGTATCTATTGTATCACGTCAATTACGTTTTACACCAATTCACTAAAAATAATGGGCACTCTTTAAAAAAAATAGTCATATTAATATTTAGAATGAATTCTAGATGATGGACAACGATTCAGGTGTGTCATTTGGATAAATACATTAGATTTTTTTTTTTTCAAAATCCAAAGTGGGAGTTCGGAAAAAATTATGGAGATAAAGATATATGGGAACTAAAAATGCTGAAATTTAAGATGCACGAATTAAAAGCAGAAATATGCATACAGTAATTTTGGTAATGGCTTGTAATTTGGAATGATCGATGTCTATAATGACCTTTTATTTTTCGTACCATGGAAAATTTCCAGAAATAATATTTATAAAATGAACCATTTAAAAAGAAATAATTTTATAAGCTATAAATTGTTATTATATAAGCTTCGAATTCCATCATAGTACCAAACAAGGTCAAAGCAGGAAAACCAAGGCGTGTGTGCGAAGAAAATTTCAATTCTGCATTTTTTTCCCCTCTGTACAACAGGTCGCCTCTTAGTTCATCCAGGAAACAAGAAACGACCTGTTGGTTTGCGAGCAGGTCCGTTAACCAACCAGCCAGCCAGACAAGCAAACGTTGTTTAGAAAACACATTAAAATGTTTATTTTCTAATGTAGCATAAAATATATATAAAACTTAAAATTCCATGTAAAAGAAAGTAAATAAAAGAATCATTTTTTTTAGTTTTTTTTTTTTTTTTAATTTTATTCGTTCAGCTTAATTCATTGAGAAATCCCACCACCCGCCACTAAATTGCAGTGTGTCACGTTTCCGTAACTCCTGCTCCCTCGCCATCTCCTCTCCTTCTTAGCCCGCTAACAGTAACTATTTTTGCACAAAGTGGGTTAACTCCACATTGCGATCGTCGTTTTCACTCCGTACCTGCTGTGGGACTCTGAACATCCAGCAAGCCTTCCTTAACTCCTCCAGTAATATATGATGTAACCTAAGATGCCGATTGTGAAACTTAAGCAACCAGAGGTTCCTTTGACTTTATCAGCGCCTCTCCTCTCTCTATATTTTTATGAACGTAAAATTCAGTTATTATTATATGAAAATCAATGGCTTACCCCTAAGCCTGATTCGTAAATTTTAAGGTTAACATTAAAGCAAATTTCTTTTAATTCTTACTCGATGGTAATTTTGAAAAAAAAATTTCTCTCATCAACGAACCACAGAGGCCTGGAAAACCTAAGGTTCAGAAAAGGTCCGAGATTAATCACTCGAGCTCTGGTTCGAGTTAGAAACACTCAGTGAACATCCCACGCAGCATACTTTATTTAATGCCAATGGGTCGTTTTCAGTCACCATTAACAACAAAAACAGCGCTAGTCATAATCACCGAACATCCCCTCACCTCTCCTCACCTGGAAGTTAATCCCAACTCGCAGCTCAGTTTGCAAGTATTTGAGATTAACTTCGATTCCACCTTGTACAGCGAGAGTATTTATGCGTTATTTTTATGACGTAAACACTGATGACGTCATAATTGGATTGAAATATAATTAGCTTTGTTGACGTGCTCTCTCGATTAGCGATTGTTGAGTGGTGTGCCACGTCATGGTGATATGCTGCGATGGATCCGTAGTAATTTGTGGGAGGGGTTGAAAGAAGAGAAACAAAAATCGAGGAATAAAACAAATTATCAACGAAAATTTTAGAAGCAATGTTATATTTCAAAAAAAGCCGACGTATTCAATGACAGTTTACAAAAAAAAAAAGTTAATTCAGTAAATTTTTTAGAATTGTCGTCCCTGTCATTCCATATCCTAAAATAACTGTTCTATTTACAGGTTGTTTTAAAGTATCCCTATTCAGAGTAATCCGTAGAGCGGACCAGTACACGAAATACCCTCAAAACTGGTAGGTATCCTAAGCAGATGAATGTGAATACAATTTGATAAAAAGAGATTCAAAAATGACCGATGGGTGTGTGTGTGTGGGGGGGGAAGTATGTCGCTATGCGAGAGAAACAATGGTGTATTTTGCGTAAGTCGTTATCCCTACTGTGTTTTAAACTAAGTAGCGAGGCTTCAACAGTTGTTTGAACGTGAGCGATGTGTGTAGCTCTCTCTGAACCTGCCTTCCTAATGAAGTTGATCGATACCAATAAAGAAAATTCTGCAGCATCAGCTCTTTTGCCAGTTCAGATGCGTAAAGTCTTTGGGTTGAGTCCCAATGATAAATCGTCGCTGCGAAGTGTGATTTGTCGATTTCAAGAAACGGGAAGTTTCACATTTCAATCAAGAAGACGGCGTAAATCTGAAATTTCAACTGAGGTTGTTGAGCAGTCAAACATTCTATGCGTTCATGCAGCACGTGCTGTAGCCGACAATTAGATTTGCCAGAGACAACGGTTTGCGTAAGGCGTTGTAATGTTTCCCGTATAAACTCAGCCACAGCCGAGAGTCTCCATAAGTTCGCTGAAGGACACAGTAGGGAGATATGATTCACGACCAGGTTCGTATCGGATCGTGTTTTTTTTTTTAAAACGACCTGCGACTTGGTACGTGTTTGCGATTGTGCAGATGACGATCAGATGATTGAAATTAGAAATGGTTGATGACTGAAATCGAAGTATTGATCAACAGAGAAGGCTTCATTTTGACTGTCTCTCTGACGGGTGTTCCGCATCCTCACAAAGATGGCGATCGAAGCAATCCTTCCTTTCTGCACATCGTATCTTCGTGAGATTGGCTTCTCTGCTATGAGCATGATGAAGAGCAAGTACAGATCGCGGCTTCAAACATTGAAGGACTTGACGTTGTGAATATCAACCATCCGAGTTAGGGACATCATCATCATTATTAAACAGAGAATAACCGAGAATTTTAATTTTGCCAGATGCCACAATAGAAACTTATCTTGAAATCGACTGGTCTTGCTAATTTCTCAATCTGTAGTGTGACGTCATTTTGCACAGTAATGAATCGTATGAGCAATCACTCCAGTCTGATACGAAAGAAGATGTATTGAAATTCGTTTATCATCAATCTCGTTGTTGCTCATGGGTTTGGATTTACGTGAATGCCCTTCATGATGACGAAAAGGGTTTTGTACAAGAGATGGTTGAATGCATTCTGTATGTGTGCCATGCCAAATGCCTATATGCTGAGCTGGAAGTCAATTAGATCTGTGAACAATTTTCAGAAGTTGAATTAGTGATTTCCGGGAGATCTCAACAAAAGAAAAAAGGTGTCGTGTAGCTGTGATGATGCTTCAGTGTGTGAGCATACGCGCACTCTAGCTTTAAACTGCCGGTATAACTCATTACTCCTGTCCTTAAACGTGTGGACAAACCAATGTTAATTATTCTAATATCGGTGTAATATTTTCTTATAAAATTCCGTATTACATTGGTCACCTAATTAAAAATTAATAATACGTTGTGGTGTATTTGAATGAAAATCATCAGATACTCCAGAGTCTTCCTTGCCACAACGTACAATGTGATTGTTTTAAACTTATGGCTGCGATTTTGAGGTGAATGATTCTGAATACAGTGACCTGGATGTAAAGATTGTAATGTCGGCATAGAAAGCGTAATGTTTAGCAGCATCTCAAGAAGAGATGACATCTAGATGGAGACAATCAGAAGCCTTTGGAGGCTCCTGCTGTCTGATTTCATTTATTTTTACCCTGGATTTCGATGTTTCAGAGAAGATTTGATGAGTGGAATGATGCACATTGGGAATTTCTGTTGGAACAGTTTATGGATTAAACTCTAGTGCCAGATCTTGTCAAATGCTTTGGACAAGTCCAAGAATTTCGAAACAGAGTGCTGTCGCCATTCGAACCCTTGGTTTTCATGTGTTCAACGATTCTATAGATTTATTATTTCATCTCTTATAACAGAGATTGCCATTTTCGTCAGCATGTGTATTATGCTTAATTTCGTTTAAATATGGTCATGAGGTAGGTCGGCTTACGTTACGCATTGAGAGAAATGTTTTTATACGCTTGTTTCGTAATTATAATGTCCAGAAAAGGTAATTTTCCTTCATTCTCAAGTTCTGAGGTGAACTTGATTTTATGGTGAAACGAGTTTATGGATGCTAGAAAATGTCATCTCATTTGTACGTAATAAGATGTCATTTTCGAAATTGTCCATGAATTAAGTCCTCACAGAGAAAATAGCGCTTCCCAAAGTGATATGGGAAGGGTTATGGTCAACAACTAAGGTCATTAATTGTTCTTATTTGGTAATCATATTCTATGTTCTTCAGCACAGTTATATTAAACACATCGGTAATTTTGATTTCAACCAAACGAGCACGATAAAAATTCCTACTCCGCAAGAAACCTAAATGTGTGAACTGTCCACATGCGCATCGAACTTCCTTTCGTGCATGTCAGAAGTGGAAAAAGAAATACAAAAATTTTAAAGAGAAAACATTATATCATATCAGGATGCAAAAAGGAAGTTAGTCACCACTAAACCTGTTTTGAGATCCTCTTTTGGTGAGAAGGTAACCGTTAAGAAGATGTCAACAGCATCTCAAAAACGTTTGTATATTCCACCATTTGATAATTTCAGCACACGTGAACTTCATGATCGCGAATGCTTCTCTGTTACGCGCATCCATCGCATGAGCTTATGGTCTTACTCCGGAAACAGCTCCATAAATGGTTGCATTCGATGAGAACCCACTAGACAAAAAACTTCTGGCACAGAAAAAATGGATACTTCGATAACCACCGAAAGTAACGTAAGTTTGCCAACTGATCCTGACGCATCAGATGTATTAACTATTTTACCAGAGAAAGAGATTGGCACTGCCCGTCCATACTTCCCCAAACCAATTGATTGATATAAGCCTAGTAAATGTAAGACCACAACCTCCCGAAGCCGAACAAATCCACAAAGCCAAAACAATAGGAAAAACATTATAATGGAACTTTCATGGGTTTCGTCAGAATATCGATTATAAGATTACTGCAAAAATATACACAGTACTGTTTCTGTCCGGAGAAAACATATTTAAGACCCAATAAGGCCCTACTTTAAGGAATTTCAATATGGTCCTGCTGATGGAGGAACAGCCATCGGAATGAAGGGTGCCCTTTACCCATATCCATCTTCATACAGCTCTGAAAGCAGTAGTGATTCGCATATTTATGGTATTATTTATTACAGTATGTTCAATTTATTTACCACTGAGTGCAAAATAAGATCGATCAGGATAACCATATTTTGCAACTGCATGAACCCACACTTCTTATTGATGGCTTTAAATGGCACAAAACTCGGTGCAAAATGTATTGCTGGTACATTCAGTCGCTCGCTTATCTGTGAAGCAGTAAAGAATGTAACAGCCGATGTCTAAGCAGCAACAGACTGAATTCCAAACATGTCCTCTTGATTTCTGTTGTATCGAAAGCCTTCGAGTAACTCAGGTTGCAATGCAGCTAAAATTAGATCAACATACAGCATGGGGTATATTTCATTGATACCCACCGCATCAAACTTAAGAGATTTTAAGCGTGCTTGGGACAAAGCACGTCATATGAGACGTCAGATTCTAAAACAATTTTGGATCAAGTTTAGTTCATATGTTAATCAACAACCAGTGAATAATCGATGTTTTGTTGCTGATCCCTTTATTGTAGACACTTTGAGAGAATATTTTGCTAGAATCTCAGCAACAGCTTCATATCCTCCTGAATTTTTTAATATTTGAAATGCAACAACAGAATCAGTGGCTAAAGTTTTCAACCAATGGTTTTGAGCCGTACAATCGGCGATTTGTTAAGAAAGAACTAAAACGAGCTCTTGTAATGTCTCACCCTAGTGCTGTAGGACCTGATGACATCCATTATGAAATGATAAAACGTCTTCCATCATCTTCTATGGATCTCCTTCTTTTAATATACAACACAATGCTTGCAGAGGAAGAATTTTCAGATTCCTGGAATACGGCAGTTGTCATTGCTGTCCCAAAACAAAAAAAGGTAGCAAAAAAGGATACAAAGCTGCCCTTTGCAAGATATTATAGCAAATTTTTAATGCCAGACTTTTTTGGTATTTAGAAAGCAACAGTCTTTTCTCTAGTACACAATGTGGCTTTCGTTTTGTGGCATAGTTCGACTTTGGACCATTTGGTCTGTTTAGAAACTTGTATGAGAGATGCACTCCTGTTGAAGCAAGAACATGTAGTTTCAGTAGTCTTTAACATGAAAAAAGCTAATAACACAGTCTGGAGATATGGCATCCTAAAAGGCATCTATAACCTGAACGACACCTTCCTGTATTTTCTAAAACCATTCTGTCCAGAAGAACTTTCCCAATCAGAGTGTGAAGTACGCCATCACGGCCATGGCTTCAAGAAAAAGGTCTCCCTCAAGGTTTCGATTTGTGTTACACTCTTTG
The DNA here is from genome assembly GCF_054136105.1 of Typopeltis vanoorti. NCBI lineage: Eukaryota > Metazoa > Arthropoda > Arachnida > Uropygi > Thelyphonidae > Typopeltis > Typopeltis vanoorti. The sequence continues at coordinate 81,810,896 of NC_143559.1, forward strand.
CTATCAAATTAATTGAATCACTGAACAGCTTCCTCTCACTGTAATCCGAGCTATATTTGTTGATGACTTCACAATTTACTGTGACGTAGCATGAGTGTAATCGAAACACAACTTCAGCAAGCAAGTGATTGTGTCACTCGATGGATTCTTAGTAAAGGGTTCGGGTTATTAGCAAAAAGGTGTCTGTGTACACTTTTGTCAAAAACGCATTCTTCGCGCCGATTCTGAATTAAGCACAAAATGTTATTCCAGCAGCAACAGAAGCCAAGTTCGTAGGACTCATTTTTGAGAGAAAACACATTCCTTTCACACATTTTTGAACTAGGAGAAAAGTCCAAGAGAGGACTGAATCTACTTCGCTATTTGTCCTTTACTGAATGATTCAAAGCTGGATTATGGGTCTCCATTCTATGGTTCTGCCAGGCACAGTAACCTGAAGTGGTTGGATTCCATCCGTCATCAGGGTATACAGATAGCTACTGGTACCTTTCGAACATGGCCCACTCAGAGGTTTCATGTTGAATAAAATAAACCGGGTCTATCACTTAGACGGAAACAGTTATCTCTTAATTGTGACCCTCTCTTCCAGATCATCTTATGTGGAAAAAACGACACTAGTGTCTTTTTCCCCATTGGGAAGCACAACATCACACACATCAGACAACTGAGCGTCCATCTGGTATGCGTGTTAAAAAACTATGAAAGCTATTGGCATGAATGTGTTTGAGGAGGAGGTATTGGAGCCGTTGCACAAACTGAATAAGAATTCAGCAATAGGGTCTAATGGAATATCAGCACGGATGCTTCAAGAGTAATCGGCTGAATTGGCCATTCCTTTGACCAGACTATATACGTGATTAAGTATATAATTAAGTTTCTGCACAGAGAAGATTCCGCAGGAATGAAAACATGTATCGTAACCCAATTGCACTTGGGTGGCGAAAACACTGATGTATCCAAATATCAACCAATCAGAATCTCAGAAGTGGTGATGAAGATTGTGGAAAAATTGGTTGGGATTTGAATCCAGAAATGGGTTGACAGTGAATCTCTACTTTGCAATGCACAACATGGGTTTACTAAAGGAAGGTCATGTTTTAGCAACTTGTCACATTCTATAACAATGTTTCCATTGAACTAGACAAGGGGAATGGATAAAACACGAGACTTCTGCATTTTACTAAGGCTTTTGACAGAATACAGCTCGAAAGATTTGCATAAATGTGAGAATATAGGTTTGGATTATATCTCTACATTATCAATCTCTACATTAATGGCATTGGGAAGGACTTAGCATGTGATATACAGCTATTTGCTAATGATGCAAAGACAGGTAGAGTAATCAGGAGTGATGTGCAGTACTTGCAGATTGATTTGAATACGCTGGAATTGTGGGCATGGGAAAATATATGACACTTCATTAGCGCTAAATATAAAATCACGCATTTTGGCATGATTAGATGTGATGTGTGCAAGCGTGAATGAATTCAAGTACAATATGATAGCTGGTGCGTATGTTCGCCTCGCTCAATGAGTTCCTGACTCATTCAGGAGATCTGTATTGATGATGATGATGATGATAATAATAGTATTTATTATTATTGCCTTGCTTAAATTTTGTGTACACATATAATTTACTGAATAATTTCTATTTATTAATTCCTTGTGTACTGCGGTTACCTTCACTATGGCGCAGGATGACCTTTGCAGTAAGTGGATTTCTTGTTACAGTTAGCCATCCAGCGGATATTATTGTTTTTGTGCTTATGTGAAGTTTGTTTTGCCAAACTTTACCACGACTTCTGACAAAGTAACTACAGCTAATGAGCCACTGTTGAATTATTTTATAGATTTTTTCTCTTCAGAACAGGTCGATTCTTTTGAAGTTACAACCTGTGCATAGGATTTATTTTTTGTTTTACTGTCTGAGTTAAATGGAGAGCTCTAGACAGACATGTTGCTGTTGTTACCGAAAAGGTTCTTGACAAGACATCTCGTTCCTTTTGGCTTTCTGATTTTTAGGAGATGATGCACAACCTTACTAGTTAGGGTTTTAGTCTTCTTGCAGGCAGCAGTGGAATTGTTTTCCTAGAATTTTACAGCTTTACTGAGGGTGAACAAAGCGTTGACAAAGATGGCATTGGTTGGAGGTTGCTTTGCGTTTAAAAGACTTGGTATTCATTATTAAGTTCCATGCGCGGTATGGCTAACATAAATATGACGTAGTTCTTTATTAATTTCGAATAAGAGCAAAGGCAGCGGTCTTTTATTCGCTTTGTATATGCGATTAATTTTCATTGGAGTAAAGCTCTGGTTATGAAAGTCAATGAGAATCTCCTAGGGGTTAAAGATTCTGTTATCACACGGAAAACCACTTTTATTTTATTTATTTTTTTTTTCTTTCTGACTGTGAATGTGTGATCTGCAATATTTCTGTCATCAAAGAATTTGGTTAAATTGCAGAAGTTGTCGAATCTGATCCATCCTTTAATTTAAAAAAAAAAAATCAGATAAAAATATATGATTTTTTATCTAATTTTTTATCCACCGCTAGACCGCAGTGTGTCACGTGTCCGTAACTCCTGCTCCCTCGCCATCTCCTCTCCTTCTTAGCCCGCTAACAGTAACTATTTTTGCACAAAGTGGGTTAACTCCACATTGTGATCGTCGTTTACTCCGTACCTGCTGTGGGACTCTGAACATCCAGCGAGCCTTCCCTAACTCCTCCAGCAATATATGATGTAACCTAAGATGCCGATTCTGAAACTTAAGCAACCAGAGGTTCCTTTGACTTTATCAACGCCTCTCCTCTCTCTATAACTTAATGAACGTAAAATTCAATTCAGTTATTATTATATGAGAATCAACGGCCTACCCCTAAGCCTGATTCATAAATTTTAAGATTAACATTAAAGCAAATTTCTTTTACTTCCTTACGCGATGGTAATTTTCAAACAAATTCTCCCTCATCAACGAACCACAAAGATCTGGAAAACCTAACGTTTAGAAAAGTTCCAAGATTAATCACTCGAGCTCCGGTTCGAGTTAGAAACACTCAGTGAACATCCCACGCAGCATACTTTGTTTAATGCCAATGGGTCCTTTTCAGGCACCATCGACAAAAAAACGACGCTAGTCATAATCACCGAACATCCCCTCACCTCTCCTCACCTGGAAGTTAATCCCAACTCGCAGCTCAGTTTGCAAGTATTTGAGATTAACTTCGATTCCACCTTGTACAGCGAGAGTATTTATACGTTATTTTAATTACGTAAAGAATGAAGACGTCACAATTGGATTCTAACAGAATTCTATTTGTTTGTGATATATTTCGTTTGTATTCTTTATTTGTTTTTTACGTTAACAATGATAGTGGAACAAATTTATTCTAATCAAACTGGTTTTTCGTATGCTCTGGATCAACAATTGTTGACCGGTGCGCGACGGCAATCGAATGTTCTGGGAAGTCCTCGCATGTTTACCGTCAGAGTTTTAGTGAAGGGAGAAAAAAAAAAAAAAAAAGGGAAGAAAAATTGAAAAAAAAAAACAACCATGAAGATAAAATTCCAAACTGTATTTTTATATGACGCCGATAAAAATGAAAACAATAACAAGTTAATAGAAAAAGTTCTACAACAAAAGTAGCTAACTCCTTTTATTCCCTAATAGTTAGGGAATTTAAGGTTAGGGTATAAAGGTTAAGCCTTTATACTCTAGTTAGCCTTGGAGATTGAGTGGGCAGTTCAGTCTCCACCGATAGCCAATCAGAGATAGCTGGCCCAAGAGACCAACAAACAAGTGCAGCCATCTCTCGGTACCTACTTGATTATTTAATCAGCAACCACTGCTGTCAATTTCGCCATTCAAGATCTGCAGCTGAACCTCTTGTTCGATTACCCACCACTGAACGCATGCAGTGGAAAGGCTCAGTAAAACTTCTGCTGTTGCTGCGGACATTTTTAGTGCTTTTAATGGTGCCAAATACAGCTATTATCAGGTTTACCTGCTAATGGCTGTATTTGGATGATTCCCTCTCCTCCAGCTTTATCACCAACGCAGAAGTATCTCAGAGCCCTGTGCATCAACTTCCCTCTTTCCCCTGTACCTAAAACATGTAATCTCAATCACCATTGTTCATAACTTTGGGACTATACACCCTCTGTCCAAAAAGAAACCGAACTTTTCGAAAGTAGAGGAAACTACTGGCGCCACCTGTTGTATCTTTTTTGTTGTCAAAAGCGGCATCCTTCATTAGTATTGTATTTTCCGACCGTTCGTCAAAACATGAGTTTCAAAGAGAGAGCTGCGATTGTCTTTTGTGTTAAACTTGGTAAAAGATTTACAGAAACGCATGAAATGCTTCAAAAAGCATACGGTGATGAATGCTTATCCGTACTCAAGTTTACGAGTGGTTTGAGTGATTTCAAAGTGGTCGTGAGACGCTTGTGGACGACGAAAATCCGGTCCGTCCAAAAACTGGACTGATCGAAGTTAACATCCAACAAGTGCGTGATTTCATCAAAAAAACCCGAAATCGTCCGTCAGATTGATTTAAGATGAATTGGGGATTCCACAATCAACTGTGCACAATATTTTGACTGAGAGTTTGGGCCTTCGTAAATTGAATTCGCGATTTGTTCCCGACAAGTTGACCGACGACCAAAAAAATGTATCGTATTGAACAATGCAAGAACCTCATTAAAACCGCTCGTTTGTACTCATACTTCATTGAAACGGTCGTTACTGGTGACGAAACGTGGTGTTTTGAATATGAGCCCGAAACAAAGCCCCAGGGTGCTGAGTGAAGACCGCCAGAAGAGGGGCATCCGAAACAAATTCGCTTGGAGAAGTGAAAAGTAAAGACAATTATGATTTGTTTCTACGATTCCAAGGGCATTATCCAAAAAGAATTCGTTCCGCCTGGCAAACGGTCAATGGTGAGTTTTATCTCGATGTTCTGAAGCGATTGATAGCGAGAATTCGTAGCGTACGGCGCCAATTGCGTGATACAGGCAGCTGATCACTTTGCACGATAATGCACCATCTCATGGTTCGAACACTGGAGACAGTTTTTGAGCAAAAACCAAGTTTGTGTGTTGAATCACTCGCCGTATTCACCTGATTTAGCACCCTGTGACTTCTTTCTCTTCTCCCGACTTCATTTGCTGATGAAAGGAAAGCGATACGACACCATTGAAAACGTTCTAGCTATAGTAACAATGACCCTCAACAGTATCTCTAAAAACCGATATAAAAAAACTAATTTAACGAATTAATTGGTCGTACGAAACGCAGTATCGAAGCTGAGGGAGAGTATATTGATTGAAATAAATGACTTGAATAATTATAATTGGCCTGCGTTTTATTTTATATCAAAAGTTCGGTTTCTTTTTGGACATAGGGTGTAGTACAATCCTTCATTCATCCCACTTATTTGACGAACAATGCAGTGCACCGATATCGTTAGAGATGAAGATGACTTAAATATTGATCTGCGTACTATCCTTCAATGGAACGGTGGCAATTTGGTCACCTTCAATGCCACTGCAATAGAGCCTTTCCAGATTTAATTATAGCAGAGATCTCAGGTCACTTACTCGTTGATCATATATTTAAATCACAGACAAGATAAGATCTATCTGCTTGGACTTAAACTTAACTCCATCCCTAGAATGATTCCCATGTTTCGGGTGGTGCAAGTAAAACTTGCTTAGAAATCTGTACACCGTTTAGAAGACAAATGCGAAACATGGATGATCCCTCTCTTACAGATTCACCACAATCTCTCTCTCTATCTCACAGACGAATGTTGCAGGTACTTCAACTGGACCGGCAACTCTCATTCCCTACACTTTCTGTTTCAGCTGGTAATATAAAAGCAGCAGCTGACCGGAATCCTTTCATTCTGCCACTGCAAACCCACCGAACTTGCATCTCTTCTGACACTTCGCTGCCATCTACCTGATCCACTGGAACACAGACTTCGGCAAGAAGCATTCCCAAACAACCACAAATACAGGCGGTTGAATTAGAAACCTTCATGGAGGTGCACGCATAAGTCACTTTTGCAGAATACTTTGTCACGTGGTCACTGCGTGGTCTAGTCAACTACGAGTATGAAAGCATATTGGTGGAATGCAAATTGCAGAGTCTAGAATCTAAAAGGACGAGGGACGGTGACATAGAAGTATAAGTTAATAAGCGGATATTACCGGATGAAAGTGGGTCAGATTATTCGTAGAATGGGTGGAGACTGGGGAAGAGCAAGAAGCCAATCTTGGAAGATGTATAAGGAGAGATGTCTCTTTTGCATGGAGAGTTGTAAGTGGTTGGAATGCGTTCATCGGAAATGCAGTGAGTGTTGAGACGGCGAATGCATTCAAGTCGCTGTATGCGACGGGTGTTTGGTGTAGGTCCTACCGCGATGAGTCATTTCTGCATGGTCGTCTACTACTGCTACTACTAATAATAATGTAGGAAGGCTGCTGGTCACTAATCGTCCATAGTGCCGATCGCAATGGGACAAAAACAAAGAATCTTTCGGAGTTCGATAAATGGATTATTTTGGGCGCCCGTCTGGCTCGAGCCAGGATTTTGAAAACAAAAGAGCAGACTGGTTTCTCAACAGGTGAGATATCCAGGGTGTGTCATCAGTGGAAAACTAACTCACATTGCTTGTCTAAGAGGCGTAACTGTGATCCTGAGTTAATCTGTCAGGAACGAGATCGCCGTCGTCTGAGAAGATTTGTACGAACGAACTTCCTGCCTGCACCAACTGACCGAAGCATTTAATGAAGGCTGTTCAGGACCCGTATCTTTCCGAACTACCTGCATCGGTATTGAAGGGGATCGGTATATTGGCAGCCGTATGCCTACCACTGATTTCTGCAAAAAAGCGGAAAGTTCGTGTAGAGTGGTGTGAAGAACACCGTTGCTGGACACTTGAAGAGTGTAAAAAGTAATTTGTTTCAACGAGTCACGGTACACTGTTTTGTACCGACAGTAGACAGAGAGTTTGGCGTGAGCCACACGAAGCAATGAACCCAGCTTCCATGTAAACACAACTCAAGATTCTGGAGGTGGTCTTGTGGAGCGGGCCATGTTCTGGTGGTGTGGAACGGATCGCCAGATATTGCAGGAATGTCCAGGGTCCTCGAAGAATATCTGGAAATTTTGCAAATCAAGTCCATCCTGCAATGTTGTCTTTACATCCAGCACAGAACGATTGTTTCGCGTGCGATAATACTACTGACCCTCGCTCTAGGATTATTATGCAGTGATTCGGCAGCAAGCACAACAGCAACAGAATTCCACCTTTTTCCATGACTACCACAAAACACTTAAACCTTAAACACTCTTAATAGGCTTATGCTGATAAAGAAGAAAACTATTTTTAGTTTTACTGACAAATCTTGTTCATTTAATTTGACAAAGTTTGACACTGCTGAGTAAAAGTAATGAAAAGTTTTTCTCGGCACATGATGTATTTTACATGGACTCGTGGAGCGATCCGCCTGTGTTTATAGCATGCAGAGTCAGCAGAATTAACAGTTGCAGAAGAAGACACGCATCGTTTGTCATCGTTCTCCCGATAACAAAAGAAAATTAAACTTTTAAAGAGTTGAAACTTCTGTAGCCTGTGATATGCATATGTGATTTAATTATTGAGGAAAAATCACTTAATGTAAATGACCAGTTTCGCAACGGGCTATTGAGTACTTCCTCAAATTGATACCAAAAACACAAATATAAAAAATATTAAAAGGAGTTTCTAATCCACAAATCACCATTTTTAATTCATTCAGCACGACACAGATGTTGAACGTACGAAAGAAATAGTATACGATTCATTGTGACAAGAACCAATATGAACCTATCGTGGCTTGATTGGTTCATATGCATATTTTTCATGTACAGAGTTGGTTTAAGTTAAGGCATTGGTTTTGATTATATTGAGCTGGACGTATCGTTTCGCTAGCTTCTTTAAATTTACATATGTGAGCATTCTCTCTCTCTCTCTCTATGTATGGCATTGGAGTGAGTTGCCAAATAGCGCGATGGTTTTCCTTAATGGCTGAAGGCTAATCCCGATTTATATATCTGTTTCTTCTACATATTTCTCACATATTCTATTTGTACATGCTGAAGCTGAGGTAATTCTTCCACGAAACCTCATAGATCTTCTGCTGGGTATTCAGCATTTAAGCAAATAGCTTTTAATCAAAGTTTTGCAGGAAGTCATTTATATATCAATGACAGTTTTCGTTTTCTCTTGCAAAAAGATTGTGTGCGTTTCTAGAAACGTGGACACATCATTGAAAATATGTAGTAAATTAATACCCCGATACTTCTAAATGCATCCCACTAATATTCAGAACTTTGACACTTTGTATACACGTTACAAAGTCTGAAATAAGACATAAAAAGAAAGAATCAAACAACAACCCATTCCACCATTTTGATCATGCTTATTGATCCAACGTGAAGTCTTCGTAAAGAATTGGAAGGAGTGGCTTAGATCCTGTCATCGTCGAAAGTAATACTGCAGACAGCGAATCCCATGTGAATTTTAGTTTACGTGTGTGTGTGTGTGTGTGTGTGTAATATGGAGTGCGAGAAATGAAGGAATTTCAATTTCAATATTTAAGTATACTCAAGTACGTTTGTAGAGCCACCAATAGTGCTAAACTACAAAGCCAATCTCATTAATTTTTGTCCATTCAGTGTTTGACAATTGACATTAATGGCTTTAGGGGTGAAGCAAGATGCATTTCATATTCCCTGCTGTCTGTTACGGCTATAGTGAGGGAAAAATTTTGTGAGCAGTTTGCTTGCCCTGAATGGGCATGGAGATTAAGTATCGCTACAGGGAATACAGTCTACAGCTTGCTGAATTAACTTGTGTGTTAACTTGTTTGAACGGGCCACATTTGCATAACGTTTTGTCTGCCTTTGGTATTCTCTATTTTTGAAGGCCTCTGACTGTGGCCGCTGAGCCTCTGGTGCAAGGGCCTCTGGTATTCGTGCATTAAAGGAGGAAGACTATTTGGTTGTCTCCGACCATCTGTTCTTCGGGTGTTGAGTACATCCCTTATAATTAGCTGGGAGAGGGCCACTTCAGTTGGCACATTTAGCCGGGGTGATTTTCGGCTTGGTGGGTTGGTTCACCCCGCACTTAAGACATCTGAACTCTGCTCGGCACAGTTTCTGAGAATGGCCAAATTTCTTGCATCTGTGGCACTGTCCTGTTGATGCCCTGTTCCTAAGAGGTTCAGGACTGATGTTAAGTCCACAGATCGATGTCAAGTCATAGATGTTTTTGTAGGCTTGATGGATTTCGACCAAGACCAGAGGCATCGGGGTCTTGTCAGCTCTAGTCATTCTGCTGACTTTGATGGGTGGTAGGTCTTGATAGCAGAGATCAGCAGCGATTTCATCTGTACATATGTCCTCAGAAACACCTCAAAGAACCACCTTCACGCTTTTCTTTGAGCTGAGAGAGGTGTGATATTGCGCACCTTTTGAGTCTATCTCTCTGGTCAATCTTCTGTAGTCCATTACTGTGGCGGGCTGGATCTTTATGCCGTCATACACATTTTTGGTTGTTTTGCATGATATTTGCAACTCGGACAAGTAGGATGTTTTAAGGTATTCTTTAATCTGAAATTCTTATTTATGGATTGTTCAGAATCATGTTTGCGCGTTGCGAGATGGATCTGAAATGAATCCACATCCATCGGATCATATGGCATCATGTACAGTGCCAGTTCGAGCGGTTCTGGCGCTCCGACGCAAATTTAAATTGAGCGCCCCTTAATTTTTTTAAATGTACTTAAAACTTAAAGGTTAAGAAATCAAAACACATATTTTATGTAAAATTGTGTACTTTGAAAAACACATATATTAACCTTCCAACCTGGCCAGGACGTCGATATACGTCCAGCAAAATCTGGATTCGATGCTATTTGTTGAAAGAAGACGGACACGAAGAGCAATTTGGCAGTAATGTCTATTAGAAGGTGCGATAATCCTTCATGCTGAAGGCTTATCCAGATTAACTTCTTGACCAGATTAACTCGCGTTCATAGCTGCGTCTCGGTTGCCTTAACGAGAAAAGCAGTTCCTTGTTCTATGCTGGGTAACTGGACTTTTAGTTATATTGAATAAACTTAAATATAGAAATTATTTTTATTTTTATTTTCTCCTTTTATTGTACAAGTCTTAATTCCAGGACAAAATAAGAGATCTTTGCATATTTTCTTCCCTTAAATATTGCATTACTTTGGAAAACCATTGTCATTTTTAATTTTTCGTGCTACTTTGTCTACAATAAACTTTCTTTGTTCTCGGAGAACTTAATTCAAGATAATTAGTTGAAATATTTTGGAAAAAAAAAAAAACCGGGTTGTCGACGTTCCAAATTGTGTTATTTTTAAATGAAGGAGATATTAAATCCCACATTATTTCAAAGACGAATAAGAAACTCAAAAATAGGAATCAAAGAGTTTCATGCCGAATATAGCAAACTATAAAAGTATCGGCGGATTGTAGCGTAAGCTAAAGCATGTAGTTCAACACTAGGCAAGTCGTTGCAAAGGTGGGTAAAGTTCTGATCACTATTCTTAGTATTTCTCATAATGTAAAACATCTAGGTCTAGCTACTCACTGATGACATCTCAATAAAGGTCGAAACCGGTCTGGGAAGTGATCTCCCACCATAATGTAATAATAGCATACATCTCCTAGGAGATGAGTTTTACATTATGGGAAATACTAAGAATAGTGATCAGATCTTTATCCACCTTTGCTACGAGTTTCCCTAGTTTGTACTACACGCTAGTATCCGCCGATACTTTTATAGTTTGCTATATTCGGCATGAAACTCTTTGAATCCGATCTTTGAGTTTCTTATTCGGCTTTAAAACAATGTGGGATTTAATATCCCCTTAATTTAAATAATTTCACATTGCCGAAGTGTAAGCATATCTTTATTTAAGTATGCTATTTTTTTGTTATTTTTGTAGAATATTTCACAGATTTCCTGAAGGACGCTCTTTGACGACTTTGCTTTATAGGAAATATGAAAATCTTTAATCATATCAAATGTGAAGTGTACGTATGTGAAAAGTATGAAGTACGAAATTAGAAGAAAGTAAATATTTATAACTCAGTTACTATGAGCGGTCATGGCAGCCGAGGGGGGGGGGGGAATTAGAATATTTGAAAACAAAGATAAAATTTTAATCAATTCTGTGTAGGACATTCATTCACGAAAGATTATTCTACAACGGTAAAGAATTATTATTATTATTATTATTATTATTATTATTATTATTATTATTATTATTGAAATGATCCCTCTACAAATAACGGAGTAATAACAATTTGTTTCGCTTTTCAAGTGCGAGTTCACTTGAAATACTACTGAGTATAATTTTGCGATATTTTAAAATTAGCCTCGAAATAAGAATGTCATGCAATTTTACGTCTCGTTCATAAAAGTATAGAGTTGTTCTCAAACAGCAGCAATATATCTAAATCTGTAAGCACGTGACATGCATATTTCCATAAAAAGAAAATACTACGTATTTTCTTCTTATTATTATTATGATCATTATCTGACTTTTTTTTTTTTTAGTACAAAGAAGAAATCACCGCATATCTGGAAAACACATTTACCGCTAGTTTAGATAGCTGACGAAGTTGCTATACTTTTTCTACAATGTTACACTAAAATGTAAATTGTTTCAAACATCAACAAGATGAATAGGCGGATCCTCTCCCACCCCAACAAAAAAAGCTGAGCTTATACAATACATATGCACCTTTTTTTTTTTTAAATTCGAATATTTCTTTCTTTCTTAAATAACCGAAATAATTTATAAATTTTCGATAATAAAAGTGAAATTTTGATTATTATTAACTAGGAAATTATTTTGACATAATTTCCTAGTTATTGTATCCGACTGCAGAATAAATATCGGTATTTAGGATATGATTGAAGCCAAATGTATTTTGCACTACTGCTTGAGGCTCTTTAGTGCGATTTCAAAAGAAGTGATCTTTCTTTCTCAACAGCATTGAGAGTAATCTAAGCTTTTAGCTTTTGCCTTCAGTTGAGAAGATTATTGTCTAGTATTTGGAAGACAAAAGTTATTTCCAGCAGCAGAAGAAATCGTCATATTTGGAATTTTTTAATAATTTTTCTTTTCTTTTTTTTGCATACATGTAAATGGTTTTTATATGGTGAAAATATAGAATAGAATTTCTAAAACTTATAATAATGATTGTAGATTGAAAAGAAATAGTCAGACAGCTGAATAAATGATTGTAGATTGAAAAGAAATAGTCAGGAATTAGAAGTATACAACAATATTATTGGCTTACTTCTATTACCAAACGGTAAAATGAAGTAAGAGATATTGAATACTGTCTGTGAAAACTTTCAAAACTTTTCTCTCTGACTAGATTAGATGTCACCAAACATCTAATCTAACAGATTTAATCTAATCTTTACTTGCCCCTTTTTCTTGAATATGTCTAAATACGTGCTGCATAAAATTTGTCTCCTGGCATGTGATTTAATAATACAAATAATGTTCTTTAGAGGAATCCGTTCAACTCATAACCAGCATGACCATTTTTTAAGTTCTGACATAAGACGATTATTGCATTTATAAAGAACAAGCGCCCTCTAGTGTCAATAATTCAAAGCGTTGGTAAACATTTCCAGTATGAGATTAACAATGGCAATTAGGATTTAATAAAAACTGTTTAATTGATATTTAATTGAGCTGTCTGAATTGATAACTAATTAGTTATTATTTTTTGATCCGTATCCTAGTGGGTTAAATTCAATTGTTTGCAATTATAATATTATATTATTTTATTATTATATTATATTATATATTATAATATAATATTAAAATTCAATTATAACGGAAGCAACTATATCACTCCTGTTCATTGCATAAGTGTGGTTTAGGTTGGTTTGTCTGTTTGCTGAAAAAAAAAAAAAGTCCGAATTTTCGTTAAGATAAATCATGCTATTTCTGTGAAAATTTTTATAAAACTTCCGGTCACAATAGACTGGATTCTAACTCAGGTCTGAACAACCAAAGGCATTACTAACTTAATATCAAGGATGTACCAGATATTATGATAGTCCAACGATATTCATTGCTAGTTTCACATCGACAACCTTTTCGAATTTATATCTTTATATATCTTTTAATGCACTCCTAACTCCTTCAAATTAACTCATCTTGGGCTTCCAGCCATTTCTCATTCAGACAGTTTTTGTAATTTTTCATCATCCATCCTCTTTCTGTTCTCATACCTTCCTAGATTAACTCTCATTACACATTCTCGTATACTAATAATGCTAAGTTCGTTTCTGAATTTTTATCATGGTCTGTTCAATATGGCTGCCTTCTTTTCACTCTGATATTTTTTTCTCAGAATTTTCTCGTCTGTGCTCTTCAATCTTTGATCAAATGCTTTATCTAATTTTCAGATCTTTAAGCTAAAAATTTGAGACTACCGTTTTGTGCGTTCCTAGTTGTAATTTTGAATTTCTTTTCATTTATTTCATGTAAACTGATCCAACTGACTTATTACCACTTCAGCCTTATTTATTCTATTACCGATCTCCCCCTCCTCCCACCCCACATACAGTTTGCGGTCTTCACTAAAATTAGGCCTAAATAGATAAAATATATCATCTGTGGATTCATTACAATGATGGCCGATATTTCCAATGTTCCTGCCTAGTTTCATGCACTTTTTTTTTTTTTTATTTGCTGCTAATTTTGATACCAAAACTTCACTTCGTTACTATGGAGCGCTTATGTATTACTATGTATAACGTATGCTGACTCACTAGCCTTGAACTCTCTATATGATTCATAGACAGACTATTTAACTTAGGAGTTAACTAAGAATTCTAGGGTGGAATTCTGTCGTCATATTATTCTTTGTGTATTTCTTTGTAAAGAATTTTCCTACTATTTTTTTCTTTGTCGTGTTTCACCTAATATTTCTTTTAAAAAATATTTCAGATGCTGAGCGTCACATCAAAAAACCCAGTTTTGTATGTCGTCATAGACTTCAATAATATCATCCCAAAGCAAATAAATATGCTTTTTGTTATCCTAAACAATTTTACTTTACACGAATTTATCATAGTAAGAAATATTACAACCAATGATGATTCAGCAACCCACCTGAAGATATTTAAATCTTATTTGTGATTTAAATTCATCCAAGTACAGTCCCTTTTTCAATTCAACTTCGTAGCTTGTAATTGTTACGACTGGATAAAGGCGAAGCATCATATAGTGGTCTCAAAAGACATAAAGCAAAACCTGTTTGGCAACAGGAAGTAGGTATGAACTTTGAAAAGCAAAAAGGTAAATAACTAGCAGGTTATCTTAGAAAATAAAGGTTCAAACTTCAGGTTAAATCAGTTAATGATTACAATTTAAACAGTTGATTAGAAAAAAATTGCATGACGTAAAAAATTTGTTATTTTTCCAGTTTTTAATCAGTAAAAGTTATTTAGAAAATTAAAAGGTGTGCGAAATATGCGTGAGCTGTTATATTAATAATTTATTATTGCAAAAAATAATTAAAAATTATTATTATTATTATTATTATTATTATTCGTGACACCTCCAAGGAGTCCAAAGATTCGTCGCGGGAAGTCACCGACAACTGTCATCATTTATATTCATATTCAAATTGTCATCATTTATATGAGTACAAGACTTTTAAAGTCATAAGCATCATTTGAGATCTGAAATATGATGAATTCTTATTCATTTAATTTAGTATTCCAAAATATAACTTTCTGCCATATTACTGTATCCTTACTTGGTAGCATTTACTTTTCCTGTTCTCTGCCCTACTTCCAGGCACTGACTCCAAGCAACATGACGCATCGTCAAGTTTAGCGTAAGTTCCCTGCCTTTCCCTTTTTTCATATCCGCTCAGTTTTACGCATTTTATTCTGAGGTAACAAATGACTTAATCTAAGCAAGTACATCGCTGGGCAGCGCTCTGCTTGTGAAGCATTCTGATGTTGGACTAGCATAATGAAACTATTGTAAATTTTCGTAAAAAAAAGTGTGTATCAGCATTTTTGACGTTTAAACAAAAGAGCATAAAATATCAGATATTAGAAGACACGCCCACTCGACTAGTGCGCAATAGTGGTTGAATGGGAGGTTCTTTATTTGCTGTTCGAGATTAGAAATGGAAGCTGTAATATCCAGTTCTACTGATTGTAAAAAAAATCGATGGAACTCTAATTGGACGATACATAAAACAGAAGGGGGGGGGTATTTTTGCTGATGACTAAATACTGGATATCCTTATGGGAAATTGAGCAAATATTGTTTCTAAATCACAGTATTACTAAATACGAGATTAAAAGATACTCTTTTCCTACAAAGAAACATGGCAGTGCAATAAGGAATTAGTGAGGGAGAGAGAGAGAGAGAGAGTTTGGGCCAGAAATGGCTGTGGAGTTACATCTAGATTCTTCAAAGATAACTGATTTGAATTTTTTTTAAGTATCTTCGCAAACCTGTGTTAAGAGCAATTATTAATTTATCACCCCCCCCCCCCCCGGTTACGCAGCAGATATTCTGGTCTAGTGTAATTTAGTTTTTTTTTCTCTCTTTCCAGTTTATTTGCCGTGGTTTTATTGTAGCATAACTTGATCTAGTCTAGTTTATTTAACTTGCTTCTTGCATATATTATTTCACTCCTAATGATCTTATCACGTTTCCTCTTTTAAACCTTTTATATCTCATCAGATGGTAGTATCACAATACATCCATGTACATTAAAAACGAATTAATGTTATATCGACTAATAAAAAAAAACTTTTCAATTTGATATTTGTACTTATTTCCTTTGTAGAAAAGTAATCACATCAAATCACACAGAAAAATACAACCTGCATCAACTATCATTTTGTAAAAAAAATAATTATTTTTATGTGATCAGCTGAATTTTTTTGCTGCAAATTTGCTGCATAGTTTGTAATGAATTATCATTACAAACTATGCTCTTAAGAGCTGTGTTTTACATTATGAGAAAATATCAAGAACAGTGAGGAAGCTTGCTTCACCTTTGCAACGAGTTGCCGTGGTGTGGCACTACCAAGGGGTCACTTACGCTTGGATACGCTGACAGTTCGTCGGCATGAAACGTTATTACAGATCGTAGTGTTCGATCTTAGTTTCGCTTACTGGCTGAAAAACAAGAAGGGATTTTTATCCCCTTAACTTAAAACTATGCATCTACTAGGTAGGCACCGTTACTCAACTACCATTAACGTTACTGACAGGATGGGTGAAGCACTAGTGCTTTTCATATTCCCCTTTATCTGTAATGAGAGTTGTTTGGGAATGGGAGATTTGTGAGCAATTAAGCTCGCCCTCTGGGAGCAGTTGTGTTAGCTGTGATCAGTTGAGAGAAGAACAGCCTTCGGTCTTTTGTGTTTGTAGTAATCAGTCTCATTGTAATTGACAGCTTGTACGATCAGTGGGTTTGAATGTGAAGCGAAGAATTTTTCTGCAAGATCACGAAGAAGGGAGGAGATGTATGGAGTGCCGGTTTCTCGGTGAATCTGTGAATTTCTGATGAACCACGGTGCATCCAGGATCATCCTCAGGCATTTATTTTGGATTCTTTGTAGTTTTGAAATGTTTGATCGTGAAGTATGACTCCATGCTGGTGAGGCATAGGTAATGACTGGACGTATTACAGGACAAATTGCTACTTGATTTCATAAAGTAGCAATTTATTATGTAAGTTCAATTTGCTCTTGCGATTGATCAATGGGTAGAGCTGTGCTTTGGAAGATTTGGAGCCAATGAGATTGTTGTGCTTGTTAAAAAGGAGTTTCTTATGCATTAATATCCCAAGATATTTGGTCTCTGATTGCCATGGGATGGATCTTATGACCAGAGAGCAGGATATCTTCTTTAATGCCATTATTCAACTCTTGGAACTTCTTGGGAGATGGACCGAGTCCTCGACTCTTTATCCCTTCATCTGATTTTAGCTTGTGTATGAGAGGATTATTGTGGGTAAATTACCCGCTCATTGTGAGCATTGTAAGCTGTATTAGCTTTATCTTGCGATGGAAGATTTTGTTTTTTTATGTTTGAAATGATCTGCGGGTTTCTGGTCTGCTGCCTGTTGAATTAGCTGATTTGGGTGATTATCTGTGTCTGTGAAGAATTTTTCTGCAATGCCCGTCATGTAGGTCTTGACTCTGGAAGGTTGGCTTCCTGGTGTAACTGGAGGTTTCTCATGAACCAGGGGGCATTAAATGGCATTCTTAGGCATTTATTCTGGATCGTCTGTAATCTGTTGATGTTGCTTTTAGCTGTGTGTCCCCAGGTTGGTGATGCGTAAGTGAGTTGTGGTCTTATTACTGATTTATAGAGGAGGATTTTGTTATTTATGTTTAGGAAACTCTTCCTATTCAAAAGTGGATATAGCTGTGCTATTGTCTGACTTGCTTTGGTGGAGATACTATTTATGTGTGTCTTGAAATTTAGGCGTTTATCAAGATGAACTCCTAGATATTTGGTAGAGTTGTGCCAAGGGATGATTTTTCCAAACATTTGTATGCTTGTGTTCGGTTCTGCTTTACTTCTGGTGAAAAGTACTGCAGAATGAGCAATTTGGTGTACCAGTCCTCTAATTCGTTGACTGCTCTCTGCAGCTTGTTTGTGGCCAGATATGGACGAAGGGATCTGGCTATATAATTGTGTCGTTGGCATGGAGAGCGGCGATGGATGGGGACAACTTGGGGAGATCCGCCATGTATATGGAGAAGAGTAGGGGAGATAGCAGAGAGCCTTGTGGGACTCCTGTCATGACTCTCCTTTCTGTGGATCTGATTCCATTCAGTTTTATTTTGAATTTTCTGTTACTAAGATATAAGACATCTGATAAGTAGAACTAGTGCTATTGGGATTCCTACTTGGTGTAGCTTAAAAATTAGACCATGGTGCCAAATTCTATCAAATGCTTGTGTTATGTCCAAGAAGACTGCTCCAGAATGTTGGTGCCATTCATACCCCCTTGGGGTGATGTATTCAATGATTCTGTAAATTCGGAGGATCGTAGAATGCTGTTTTCGGAATCCGAATTGCTCGTCTTGTATGATTTGGTTGTTATCTGTTGCTTCTTGAATCCGTGTTAGTATAGCGCGTTCGGCTATCTTGCCTACACATGATAGAAGGCTGATAGGCCGATAGTTCTGTGGGAATTGTCCATTTTTCCCAGGTTTTGGAATTAAGAAGACATCTGCAAGCTTCCATCGCTCTGGGAAATAATTTAGCCGAAGGATGGCATCGGTGATGGCTACCAGATGGATAACCCCTTTACGTGGGAGTAGCTTTAGCACTTTGTTCCTTATACCATCTGAAACCGGAGCCTTTTTGTTGTTTAGTTTTCTTGTGATGTCATTTGGTGACACGGATTTGTTATTGGATTGGAATGAGGAGTTTTGAGTTATTTTACTTACGTGGGTGTGGATTTTTCTTATGTAGCTTAAATCTGCATTGGCATAATTGGGACTGCATTGGCTTTCTAAGCTATCTGCAAATGCTTCTACCTTTTCCTCGTCACTGTAGGCGACTTTATATTCTCATTGGATTGAGGGAAGCGTGTTACGCTTTGAACGAAGAAACACAGAGGTTCAATTATTCTCTACAATGATTGATCCTCTGTGTTTAATTGGTGTATTTTGTTATTCCAGAGTTCGTTACGGTGATCCTTTAGGGCATACCGAACCTAAAGGACATACTGTTAACTGCTTGCTTATTTGCGGGATCCAGTGTTCTGTGATATTTTCTTCTTAACACGTTTTTCTCTCGGGTAAGACATTTTATGTCCTCTGGGAGTTTATTTGGTTGTATGTGTTACCTGTGATATTGCTGTTATATCACAGGTAACACATACAACTTGCTTTTCAAAGGTTTTTACTGCTTTTTCTATGTCTTCAGTGGATATTATATGTGGTACCGGGCCAAGAATTTCCTGTAAGGCTGAGGGAAGTTGTTTCCAGTTTATAAAGGTGGAGGTATTTTCCGTTAGATCTTGTGTGGTGCCTAGTTGCAATATGATAGGGTTGTGATCAGAACTTAATTCGTTGTCTTCATGTAATTGATAGTTGTGCGCTATGTCTTTTAATATAGCTATATCAAGTACATCAGGACGTCCGGTTGTTCCATAGTGTGTGGGTTCTGTGGGTCCTATTACTGCTATGTTTCGTGAAGTAGTATAAGAGTTGAGTATTCTTCCGATGATATTTGAGTTTCTGCTATTCCAGGTTGAATGTTTGGCATTAAAATCTCCAGCTATGATTACTGCTTTACTTGCATTTAGTATTTCGTCCAGATCTGATTCTAGGAGTTTTTTTTTATTTGGGGGTCGTATGCCGCAAATACCATGATACTGCTTGTGTTCTCCGTGTGTATTTCAATTCCTGTTGTTTCCATGTGTTCTGTTTGAGGTGTGGCGATTGCGTTGTGTTTTATACTTCTTTTAATGAAGATGGCAGTTCCTCCTCCTCTTGCATAGGTTCTGTCTGTGCAGCACATAGTGTAGTTGTTGATTCTTGTCTTGTCAGATGGACGCAGGTGTGTTTCATTTACTCAAATAATTTACTCAAAAAAAAAAAAAAACAGCAATAGCCGAGCCTTGGTTAGAACTTCATTGGCTAGAGTATTGCCATCCATTACCCTCCAAGGGTCTTCTCGACAATCATCTCAGCTCCTCATTTGCTCCTTATAAGGACTGGCTTAAAGAGACGAAGCAAGAATGCTTTTCATCTTCCCCGTTATCTCTAGAGGACAGTGTAAGGATAAGGTGTTATTGAGCTATTAAAGCTCTGATCATGGCAGGAGGGTAACAGCAATAGCCGAGCCTCAGTTAAAACTTCATTGGCTACAGCATTGCCATCCATTACCTCCCTGGGTACCAATTTTAGTCGCCTCGTACGACATGCATTAGTACATTGATGCTATTCTTATCCCGGCAACCACACGGGGAAACCTCATTTACTCCTTACTTGAGCAAGAATACATTTGAAAAGAAAAAAAGGTGTTTGAAAAAAAAAATCGAAATATTAATTCATATTTTAAATAAATTGAAACAAATGTGTTGATTTCATAAATTATATATCTATGAAAATATTATATTAAAATGGATCAAAATATTATCCATAACTTTTAGCTATGGATTTTAATTTCTAGATCATACATAAAATATAAATCATAGCTTTACTAGAGGAAAAGTGACATTTTAGTGAAATATTAAAAGTAAACTAGAATACCTAAATATTAACAAACACAACAAACTGTCCTGATTTTACAATCATTCCACTGTAATAAGCATAAATGATTACAAAGCAGGCCACTGTGTAACATTTTTTTATATCATAAAAACGTAACATTATTCTAATTCCACAAAAATGTGTTATTAGAGCTTCCTAATTGTTACAAAATATCTCATTAAATCCGACTGATTTGTAACTATGACATTTCTCATCGCTTTAAGAAACGCTTTTCGAAGAGTTCTGTGCGGGAAAACTGCTTTTGAATAGCAGAACTGTATTTTGCGTGCAAAATATAGTTTTGTTTGCAACAAATTCAAAATCTTGTGCTGTCTAGAACGCCGCGATAAAACTTTTTCTTTTGGGCATAAATTTCAGAAATGCACAATAAACTGTATCAGATGTCACGTGATATAATATGTGTAATATGTGATTTCCGAAATCTTTTTTGAGAAGCGCATTCTTTGCATAATTAACAACAATATTTGGCAAAATAATTACTGACTTTCTATGGTATTTTATCAGTATTTTCGTTTGACATGTTTATTTTTATAAATATAAGAAATGTATATTTAAAATTCTACGGTGTATTTAGAGTATTTAGTAGATAAATAAACAGATATACTTTAATACGTATCAATAGAATTAAATCAACGAATTGCTCTATTCCTTCAGTATAGTTAAGTAAACATACTGCCCCTACCAACCCCCTCTGTGTGTCCTGCTTCCGCAATAAGACTGACGAATCACCCCAGCACTAGCGCTATAAAACCCACTATTCCCTACTTGGAGGAAATGTAGGCGACTTCCGGTGAAACACCATCATCACCTTGCACAGTGTAGGGAAATAGCAGGTTTACCCAAAGCAGGATCTTCTATTTCTTTTCATTCTCTTTCTCGCTTCTTACACGCGCTTCAGATAAGATCTTTCTAGGAAGCTGAACAAAGTGCGGAGACTCAAAAACCCTCAACATCCTTTCAGGATACAGCAATAAAGCGGTTCTGAAGGTCACCGCATAATTCTTCTTCCGCTTATTGTACTTAATTCGACTTAGAAAGAGCCCAAGTATGCATGGGCAGTGTTCACTTATGTCTAAGAACTTCCAAACACAGATGCAGTTGATATGCAAATATACTCCCGACATTCCTAGGGACGTGTGTATAAAGGCAAGCGGAGGCCTGCCGCCGTTCATTGCATGCTAGAATAGAATCCAAAGAGGTCCTCGTTGACTTAGAAAGGGAAATGATTGTAGGAGTCAGATTAGCAGGTGCATCTGTGACCAGAGCAGCTGAAATTGCACACGAGAGTCGAGGAACAGTCTCTAAGGTTATGGCAGTCGACAGGACAAACATCATCAGCGAAATGCAATAGTGGACGAAAGCTCTTACTGCAAGAGCGGGATGTTCGAGCATTAGTGCGTGTACCACAAAAAATAGGCGGCTATTGCTGAGCAATTGTGTGACAAGTTAAACACCGGTCGTGAGAAACTCATTTCAACAAAAACTCTGCGCTGGGAACTGCACAGAGTTGGATATCACGGTTGGGTTGCCTTACATAAGCCAACGCATGTCTCCGCTTCTAATGGTGCAAAGATCATAGGCAGTGCACTACACGACAGTGGAAGGATGTGGTATGATATCGTCCTCCTTCACACCTTTTGCTGCAAACGGACGAATACGTGTGTGGCGTCAACCGAAGGAAGCTCACTAGCTAGAGTGCTTGTTTTCAGCACTCTAGCTAGTGCACGTTATCTTTCAATCATAAGTGATCATCTTCGTTTAATGTTGGCACACTTTTCCCCTACGCAGTCATCCACCTTTCAACAGGATAATGCTCCCATTCACCGAGCAAGTGTAGTCACCTAGTAGTTTACGGAACATGACGGTGAGGTCTGCCATGGTCATCTCAATCGCAAGACTTAAATCCTATAGAGCATTTATGAAATATTTTGGGGAGAGCTCTAAGGCAATGTTTCTCATCTCCAAAGAACAAAGGCGAATCGATCCAGTTTCTATCGGACGAATGATGTGAAACTCCTCCTGTTGAGTTCTCAGCACTGATAGAGTCTCTTCCTCGAATAATACAGGCTGTAGTAGACGCGCACTGAGGACCAACGCCATATGAATCGAAAAGTGTCACTGTTTCTTTTCTTTCTTTCTTTCTTCCTTTTTTTTTTTGTCCATTACCTGTATATAGTGGCAAATAGGCAAATTCACGAGTCAATCACTTTGCATTTTATGACCCTAATTTCCTTCTTCTAACGGTAGCATTATAAATAATCCAAACAATACTGTGAATCCATGAGAGAGAGGGAAAAAATGAAGAAAAAAAACCAGATGGGCTTTTAGTAAACTCACAGACATCCAAGCTCCAATCTCCTGTTTCCGAACTGATCTCAACTTACATCCACAATCACTCACTCTCCATCTCAAATGTCTAGCCATCTACGTGCATGATTCATTCTAGTACAAAACTGCTACTTTCGCATTCTTACAAATTCAAACATCCTTTCCAGATATTGACCAATCCTATTAAATGATATGGTCTGGATCAATCTTTCCTTGCACCATTCTCTTGTATTAATTACCTCTTTATCGGTTGAAATAAATTTGATAAGAATTCCGACCTTTTCGGATTTTTCTTCCTGAAGTGTCAATTTCATTCATTCCAACTACCCATATATCAAAGGCATCTTCCTTTGTCCTATTAGTTCGCAGTTCCAAATACTAACCTTTTTCCAGTTCCACTGATGATCGTACTGGAAGAAATGCCAACATACTTGTTAGCACAAAACTAGAATACCAAAGTTGTGGCAGGTCCTACCGAACCCACCCACTTCAGCCCTTCACGTAGCACGGATGTACTAGACATCGTCATCTTTAAAAATATAAGATACCAATTCAAATTGGAATCAGTCAACGAATTATCTTCTGACTATAGTCCCATAGTGCTTATTCTAGGTTCATCAGATCAATTCTCTCCTCTGCACACATTCATACCATGGGACAAGTTATCCAAGGTTCTTCCCGATCATATTGGTCCTGTGCCCAACATCGTAAAAATGAAGAGAGAGAGTCAGCAGTAAATAACCTAACCCTACAAATTCCGAAAACAGTAGAATCAGAATCATGGAGAAATCATGGAGCTAATCAGAGCAAAAAATAGAGCCAGAAAGCGATACCACAATACCAGAGTCCCACAAGACAAAACAGTATTGAACAACCTAAACAGACAGGTCCGGGAAGCTCTTCAAAAACACAGAAACCATCAATGGGAAACTAAATTGACTAACATTAGTACTGAACATCATTCTGTCTGGAAATTCTTAAGAGCGATCCGTACCAAAAAGCAACTCATACCCGCTATACAAACCAACAAAGGGACAGTTCAAAAATATGAAGAGAAAGCTGAAGCACTAGCAGATAACTTTAAATCTCAGTCCAATCCATCTTATACAAATCTAAATATCAACCTTATGCACAAGATTCACCGTCATGTTAGGACAACCTTATGACAGAATACTATTAACTCTGAACATATCACTCCTACAAATCCGGCAGAAATGATAAGTATCATCTCCCATCTAAACAGTAAAAAAGCTCCAGGCCCAGATGGCATAACTAACAGAATAGTAAAACTACTTCCAAGAAAGGCCATAGTCCATCTCGTCAATATTATAAATGCCATTTTTAGATTCCAGCATTTCCCTACTACATGGAAAACCGCCACCATCATGCCATTGAAGAAGCCAGGAAAAAATCCTCACCTTCCCGAAAGCCACAGACCCATAAGCCTATTGTCCAGCCTCGGAAAGGTGACAGAGAAAGTGATCCTCTCAAGATTTCAAGCAGAAACAGATAAGTTAGGAATTTTGCCTAATGAACAGTTCGGCTTCCATATGGCCCATAGTACAGCTCAACAAGTACACCGGCTGGTAGAAATCATTTCTAAAGGCTATAACTGAAAACTCAATACAGCTGCCATCTTTATCGACGCAGAGAAGGCGTTTGACAAAGTATGGCATCAAGGCGTTCTCTACAAACTGATAAAATTACAAACTACGTCTCAATCGACATAGCGGACATCCCTCTGAACCCCGAGAACCACATTCACTGCATTATATGCAGATGATATTGCATTAATGGCTAGATCTCTGAGCACAAAACTGGCAACTAGAAGGCTTCAAACCAGCATACACATTTTAGAAAAGTGCATGGCAGACCGGAGGATCCAAGTTAATCCCCAGAAAAGCTAGCTCAGCCATACTCTTTACTAGAAAGAAAATCCATAGCATGGACGACATTTATTTATTGGGAGTAAAGATTCCATGGCAGACTGAAGTTAAATATCTTGGAGTGATTCTTGATAGTAAACTCCTATTCAGCAAACATATAAATTACATTACCTCGAAGACATCCAAAGTCTCAGCACAGCTCTACTCCATGATCAAACTGGACACGCAAAATAAAATTAACAATTTACAAGATGGTAATTCGAGCGGTCATCACTTACGCATCCCCCCATGGAGCCACACCGCGAATACAAACATTCTGAAACTTCAGAGATTACAGAATAAGTGCCTGTGGATGGTTTATTAGAAACTCCCAGATCCATAGAGAAGTTAATATTCCTTATATCTCTTCCCTTCTCCTAGATCTAGCTGAGAAGTTCTTTACCAAGACAAGCACGGACCCAAACCCGTCGATGAAAGAAGCTTCGGAATATAATGAAGCGGAATGTTACAAATATAATAGGCCGAAGTCAATCTCACGTCCAGCTGAACACAGCTAATTTCACTGCCCTCACTGGGCGAGCATATAGCTCACGAACACCCCATTCAAAGTTCTTTCATTACAGACAAAAGGGAATATGAAAAGCAATCTTGCTTCACCCCTCTAGCCAGAAATGTTATTCGTCGTATTCGTCATACATTTTAAGAGTGGGTGCGTCTGAAAATTGGGAAAACCGTGAGGATATTTCTGGAACATCTGTATTTGAATTAAGTCCTTCTTTTCTGATTATAATTATGATTATTATTTTTTCTCTTTATAATTTTGCCGAATCCTAACTATTACAAAATGTATTTGTTACTGTTTTATGTATTTATAACTTTTATTTTATGAGTTAAACTGTATTTTTATTTAAGAAAAATAAGCGCACATAAAACAACAAACATTTTATTCTTTTTATATCAGTAACTTGAGCATACAAAAGTAACAATCACATAAATATTCAGATAACGAGAATGAAACAATATAATGCTAAAAAAAAAAGGTGACAAAATCATTACACAATTTTTCTTCTTTGAATCAAATTTCAGTCCGTTCTTAGATTGGCAACAGGGGATAAGATAACACACTAACAAATAATTTAAGTACACATTGCAGCAAGAGTATATCACAGTATAAAATCAACAACTGTGGTTGAAATAATGTCATAGTTTCGCATTTTTGTGGGAAATAAATATTGACTGATTGTGTTATTTAGTGACAGCGGATTCGGTATCAGATAATGAATAAACTTTAGAAAGGAAATTATTATTATTTATATGAAAATGTATTTGCTGTGTGTGTTTTCACAGTTTGAATTGAATGCAGGTCAAAACACTCCGAGAAATCGGAATTTTGACTCGTATTCAATTCAAAATAACGAATATATATAGAATATGGGACTGGATGAATCATATTATACATGTCATGAGATGAGTTGTTGTATGCTTATTTTACAGTCACAATATTTCATTCTAAGGCGCAAAACACGTGATATTATGAACATATTAAAGTTATACGACACCCAAAAAAAAAAAAAAAAAAAAATGAAATAATGGCAGGAAGTAGGCAACATCGGTGCTATTTATTTTACATCGGGGTTCTTTCAACTTAGACGAAATCTAGAAAGTGATTTTGCTTCTCCTGTTTATAAATCTTTAGAATTAAGTCCTCCAATAAGATTACCGAATGCTAACGCATACATGGGACTAGAGTTTGTATGCCGGAGGTACCCACTCTTAACAGATCAGAAGAATTCTTTTTTTAAATATTTCAAATGGAATTTCATAAAATTTAAAACATTCGTTACATCATCAACAGTTAGGCTTCAATACACAAATATTTTTTCTCTTATTTCGGCTTCCTATGTGGCTAATTTCACATTGTACTCGCTTTGTTCTTTGGTTTGAATTTTCCCAACAACTTATAGAAATCACAGGGTTCGTTCATAAGTCCAATCGGTGCCTCAAGATTGAATTTTTCCGTTCACGGTATCATAATCGTGTCTTTTGTTGCGGCGATAGATGAATATTGCACCCACAAGGAACAACACTATAATACAACCTATTATGACTCCAATTACGATTGCTGTTGTGTTGTTCTTATTCTTATCCTTTTCGCCATCATCAGTTTGCGGTAATGTATATCCAAAATGAGCAGCAGCAATGTTGGATGTTTCGCTTGCAGATACGTTCTTAACAACCATCCTGATGGCAAAATATAAATCAGCTGACTGAGTGGAGTTTAGCCCATCGAGTGTTTTGTTCACTTTCACGTGTAAGATTTGCTCTTCACCAGATGGTTTTGGCGTGAAATCGCCATCAACAATATCAGTTTCATTAAACTTAGGAATTCCATCAAAATCGTGGATCAGATTTTCTCCTCGTCGACTGGCTCTAAGATCGATAACGGTGTCTAAATAAAAGAAATAATAATAAGTGTTTTGTGATATTTTATTAATAGTATTCGAAAATAATAATATTCAGAAACCGAAACAATTTTAAGAATGCTAAATAATATTTAATTCCTCATAAATGTGCTGCCACCTGGCGACAGAAATGAATTATTTATTATTTGGAAAAATTAAACACACGGAAACTTAAACTTACTCGAAATAGATTTATTAGCTGTAAATTGTTTTAGTTTCATTTTTTTAATTAATTAAATTTCACTGAGTATTTTTATAACTATGTCAGCTTATGTACCGATATTAAAGCACTTATTAAGTATATGATATCAGATAAACGTAGTTAATAAAATTATATTACATAAAAGTAATTAATTTTTAATGAAGTTATGTTATATGTTTGGGATACAATGGATTCTAGCTTTACTGAGGTGGACAGGAATTAGTAGTAGGGTAGTTAATAGCAAAATCCGGTTAACCCAGGATTACATTTTTTATTGATTTTTTTTTTTTTTTTTTTGAGACAATAATTTCAATCCTCTAAATGTTTTATTTGTTAGATTCTTCCGAAATTTTGAGGAATTTAATTTATGATTTCGTTTTGTTTCATCGGTTCTTTCAATGGCTTCTGTAACAACTATATCACCCGCAACTGACGTCTTTATCACATCTTCATTTTCATTTCTTATTCATGCATAATATCACTCGGTAACTATTTTTACACATTTTCCTAAAACAATTAAAAAAAAAATCGGTCGAGAATGATCGTATTTTGGGAAACTTTAAATAAATGATTTGGACTGTTTGCGAATCACAGTCAAAGTAATGAACACAATGAAGCTAGTGGTGTGTTAAGTTTGTGCATTGCGTGTGTTCTTCTGGTCGTTTGTCTTTGGTCGGGATCAAAATCCTGGGTTTCCGGATGGAACAGTTCTTTTGCCCTCGGCATGAGACTGCTTAACTCAGACGAAAAAAGTCTTATAACCGTTCTTTGTGTATTAGAAGGGATTCGAATTCAAGTTGATTAAATATTGCAATACTCAGATAAAGAGAGTTGAATCGATTAAGAAAGGATCTATTAAGGGAAAAATCGAGTATAAATGAGAAAACAGAATTATTAGAGGGCGCTTGTTATTATATTTTTTTTAATAAATAAACATGATTTATTTAGGTTTTATTATTATTTATTTATTTCCACCACAACACACACCCACACACACACAAAGATCTTTCCTAATCCAACTTACAGTCTCATTGTTCAGGAGCTGACATTACAGGTATTTGCATGTTTATAGCAAAAATGCTCGCTTCAGTGCCGTGTGCTTATCAAATCATTTGTTAATTAGTTCATAATAATAATAATAATACAAAAAATGAATTAACCATTTAATCCTTGTAAAGTAATAAACAACATACGATATATGCCTTAACAACTTACCTTCGCTAATTTGTTCAGGAGATGTCCAACTTAAAGTAACAATATCCCCACTAGTTACATTCGTCACCCTCAGATCGGTAATTCTAGTAGGTGGTTGTGAGTTAATTTCTGATTCATCTGCATCCAAGAGTTCAAATTCTACATGGGCTACGCGATTAAAGACTGGAAGTGACTCTCCGCGAATATCTCTTTCTTCTATTTCGTTGGACGATTCAAAATCGCTGGCCACAAACTTGGCTGAAGACATTCCACTAGGACGACCTATAAAATACGCAACATGGTGATTATTATTTCTATGCGAAACAAATTAAAGAGATAAGTGTGTAAATGTTAGGTGTGTGTATCTATTCACTTGGAATTAACACATTGATGTCTTCTTAGAAGTACCATCTTACAAATATATGAAATATTTGATATCTTTTAAATATATAAAAATCATATTATTTATCGGTGTGTTTGTAGAAATCATATTATTATATAATATGCCTGTATTATTATTATTTGTGTTGTGGATATTTCACTTTTTTTGTATAATTACTTCTATAACGAAACATATGAACTCGAGAGATCAGAGTAAGTACATAAATATTTATTATTGTATTTGTGTAATATTTATTTAAGTATGTAAGTATTTATTTACGCATATAAATATATTTTTATTAATTTATTTGCGTAATAAAATCTAAAACGAAATTTACGTAATTGACAATTGATATTAATGTCTTTAGGGGTGAAGCAAAAAGCTTTTCATATTCCCCGCTATCTGTTACGGCTAACACTGAGGGTAGAATGGATGAGCATGGAGATTATGCATCGCTACAGAAAGTTAAAATGGCTTTTGGTCTTTTATCTTTGAATATATCCGTTGCCTTCTACGCTACAGCTTGCTGAACTAGATCATTGGGGTGTATGGACATCTTTAGGAAGAACTTTGTTGCTAAAGATTTTAGGAAAGAGAAGATATAAGGAATATTTGTATCTCGATGAAGTTGATTGTTTCTGATGAACCATGGGGCGTTCAGGATCATTCGCAACCACTTGTTTTGTAAACGTTGCAGTTTGATAATATTTGTAGTGGAGGTGTGGCTCCAGGCTGGAGAAGCGTAAGTGACTATAGGACGAATCATCAGCTGGTATAAAAGCAATTTGGTTTCTGATGTTTAGCTTGCTGTTCCTGTTAATTAAGGGGTAGATCTGGGCGATAGCTTTAGATGCCTTTGCACGCGTTGCCTTGATGTGTTGATTAAAAGTTAATTTTTTGTCGAGCACGAACCAAGGTATTTTGTTTCTCTTTGCCAGGGAATTTTAGTACTGAATAGTAAGACGTCTCCTGCAGGAGATATCGACTTTTTCGTGAAGAGAATGGCTGAGCTTTTTTGGGGATTTACTTGCAGTCTCCATTTGGAGAACCATCTTTCTAACTTTAGAAGGTTTTCTTGAAGCTTTCTAGTAATGAGTGTGTTCGGAGAGATCTGCTAACAATGCTGTATCATTAGCATATATAGGGCCATGATGGATGACATTGGGTTGTAAATGTATGTAATAATATCTATAATGAAACAAATAAAAGAAACATGTATATAAATATCAGGTGTGTTTGAATATGTTCGTAAGTAATCAGTATTTTTTAAACCTTTTCAGAGAATTCTGATATAATTAATAAAATATTTTATTTGCATATTAAAGTATATGACAGCATAAAATATGAAATAAGTAGTACGTATAAATAACCGAAATAGCTGAAAATCTTTATTCAAATACCACGTAACACTATTGAAAGAAATGAACAGTAAAGTGTGTTATATATAATAATTATTAAGTATATTATAAATATAATGTAAATAATAAAACAGATAAATAATATACTAAGTACTTTAGCATGTAACAGAAGTTAAAATGTACTTTAAATGATACAGAGAGAGAGAGAGAGAGAGAGAGAGAGAGAGAGAGAGAGAGAGATCAACACTTGTTTTTCGAGTAATGCAACTTGCTTTTTTTAGTAGCAAACCACGCTTAACAGAAGGTTAAAACTATGTTTAAACCAATTATACGAGGCATGTAAAGAAGATTTTTCAGTTATTTTCATATATATATATATGAAAATAATAATAATGTAATAATAAAAAAATAATTAAAATAGAAATAACAATAAAACATTTTAAATCCTAACTCTTTTAACAATTAAACACTATCATATATTTGTACCGAGTTTTTAAAACGAATGCTTTTGATCATCTGACAAACGAGGCAGCCAAACTGGGCGAATTTTCGTCACATCTACATCTGTAGGTGTTGATATTTTAGATTCGTGAAATGTTTTAATTGATGTGAATGATTTGATTGGCTTGAAAACAGAGTGAGTCTACTCATAATAATAGGTTAAAACTAGATTTTAACCTTGTATAGAATTTGTGGATAAGTTAAACTAGATCTACAAAACCAGTGAAAACTGGCTTAAAATTGCTAAATTCGTGACATATTGAAGAATCAAATTGACGTTTAAAACCATTGTTTTATAACAACAGCTAAATGGTTGTTTTTCTCTGTATCCTGTTTCGGCTGAAAATTACCACAGCTCAGATACTTGGTTTCATGCCAGAAATTTTTCATGGAAGATTGGTTGCTAACGTTGTTTCCTCAATTTAAGTAAAGTTGCCCTTGTGTTATGCAAATACAGTAGTTTTACAATGTATATGAAAAAAAAAAAATACGATTTTACTTATTTACTTCTTTCGTGTTTTTTTAATAGGTGATAATTCTTTTGTTATTCTCTGCTTGCAGCAGTCAGATGGAGGGAATATAACGACACATTTGAAAGACTTATTTTCGTAATAGGATATCGTGGAGCCATCTAGCGGTATATGATAGAATTATTAATGAATTGTAATGATAGTGGAATAAAATAGTTACCTTTTAAGTAACTATTTTATTTTACCTTGCATTGCAGCCTCGGGTGTACCAAGAAAGGCATTGACACCGTGTATTCGGATCACAACAGGGTAGCTACCAGTACCGTTGAAGTGGCCGAATGAACTAGAATAAACTCCGTCATTCTTTCTGATGTCAGCGCCTGAAAAAAAAAAAGGAGGTCAACAACTGAGTTATGGAATCACTGGTATTAATAACATTTCTTACTGTCAATAAATGTAGAGAAGGCTTACGATAGAAAGTATGCGCAATGCTTACCTACTCCATTGTCATAAAGAGGAATACGTTTTGTGTGGCCATTTGGTAGCGAAATAGTCGCTAATACTGTTGCACCAAGGACACTGCTGAAACCTTTCGTGACCTCTGTAAATATTCGTACGGATTCCGGTTTAGACAGCACAGTTTGGTCGACCCAAGCTTGAACCCTAACTGGTTTATCGGTAGCATTGTAAGCCGCAAACGTGACGCGCATCGTGGCTTCTACAGGCTCGCTAAACCTATTCCCCAATTCGACTCGATTAATCTGTAAGCAGACAAAAAAAAAAGGGACAAGATTAGTCTCCCTTTCCCTTAATAACAAGACATTTTCTGAGTTGATAAGAAAATGATTTGGAATTTTTCGATTCTACTAAATTCAGATCTACTTTATAAATGCATTGCTAATTGTTTAAACAGAGTAAATCGAATATAAATGATTATTATATTTTTAATTATTCATTGATCTGGTTAATGCTTACGATAATTTATATAAACCAGGTATTTAAAGAGCTCAAAGGCTTCAGTTCGGCGATGTAAAATTATAAAAATCAAGCGAATAAGAGATCCAGCATTATTTCAAAGCCGAATGTAGAAACTATGAAAGTTTTGTAAGTTAAATTATTTATTTTTAATTACTTATTTTTTTTACGTCTATCTTTTTTTAGATCTTCGGTTATCGATATTTTATGGATATGTTAGGCTAATGTAACATTACATTATTACAGCATCAATTTTAATAGACATTTGCGTAATGACAATTTCCTCTTTTATTTCAAGATTTCAAAGAAGAATACATAAAACGTAAAGTACTCACGTAAGTAAAGGATTCAAAAATGGAATAGATGAAATAAGTTTCACCAGCTACTTGACTTATATTAGAAATTACAACTGGAGCAGCAATGTTCATTGGCGCATTTTCACTCATATTGAAGTTGTAAGTAAAGTTCGTCATTTCGCCATCATCAAAATAAAACCTCAGATAGAGATGTTTAATTTTTGGTGAAAAAATTGCAAAGACTTGCGTACGGAATCCCTCCTCTATTTTAACATTGATTGACTTATTACTATGATCTCCCACATAAATAAAGTCTTCAGATATCTAAAAAAATAAAATAAAAAAATAAATCAATAATAAAAGCCAATTATATTGAAGGGTTTAGTGAAAACAATCAAAATATCAATGTAATAGCGATGCTCGTATTAAAAAAAAAATTGACAAAGAATATGTAACTAAATATTCAGGACCGTGTCTAAAATCCAGTGCATTTAGCATGATAACATTGCATAATTATATAAATAACAATTATCTATAAATGCATTATTATAAGCGGTGAAGACGAGAGCGACATATAGTTAAAGCGGTCATACTGTAAAGTAACTCATTATTCTTATTTAAAAAAAAAGTATAGTTTTGAAAGAGAAGCAGATTTAGAGATGACAAAGTTACAACATCTACGCTTCTTTATATAGGGTAAAATGTGGAAAATCAAGCAAAATACAAATAAAAAATAAATCATTTACCTTTACTGGCTTCTCTTCTGGATATTTTTGTAAAGCTACAATCTCTTTCAGTGCATGGGTGAGTTCATTTGTCCCTATATCGGTTGGGTTCTTCACTACAAAGCTCAAGCCACCTGTAACTTCACTGAGATTTTTAAGATTTTCCTGACCATTCTCACCCATTGCTATAGTGTGCAAGACGACCTTAGCATTGACCACTTCTTTCAAAGCGACAGAAAGAGGTGTAGCGAATTGCTGTTCTGTATTGGATACACTGTCACCATTCGTAATCAGAATGATTATGCCGCCTTCTGGAGACGTATTTGGTTCAAGTAATGCCTTCTATAAATACAAACACAAACTTATGGGAATGAATTTAAATTATACAAATCGTTAATGACAACTTTCGCGATTATTTCTCATTCATTTAAAAAATATTTTCAAAATAAATTCATTTCATAATGTATAATGATCACGATTAAAAATTAAGGCATTGTTGTATGTCGTACATTAAAGTTACTGATGCCAGTTACATAAGTTATTATTTCTTAACTTGTTTGCTTAATTAAACTACTTAAGTCATAATTATTATATAATAAATATGGTGTATAATAGTTTTTACATATAGTTGAAAAAAGTCTCAATAAAATTATTTTTTATTGGAAAAATCATTAATTATTTAGTAATTTAATGTTGATTAATATTAATATCAAAATAATAATGAAAATATTCAGAAATAAGTACTTACAGTTAAACTTTCATGTAGTGCATTTCCTATAAGTGGCTCTCCAGACTCTTCTGAAATTGGAAAAGTGAAAGCGCCCTTTTTCTCTCTGTTGTCTTTGATTCTTTTCATGGTCGTAAGCAGTCTGGCCTGATTGGCGAAAGCTACTATAGCCATCTCGGCTTCATCCGGAAGCATATTTTTAATCATGAAGGTACACGATTTCTTCACAAGTGGCAAAATTTCACCCTGGAAAGGTAAAAGCATTTGTTGTTATTAACTATTTATTACTACGACTTATTTTATAGTTCTAATACTTTTTTTTTTAATTTCATTTTATTTTAATATCAGCAAACTCATTCAGCGTCTATTCGTAGTTTGGTAGCAATCTGTTATCCAGCCTGTCCTCAAAAACTGAAATAAAATCCAACCATCCATCTATGGCCCTATTGCTCTGACGTCAGTACTCTCCAAAACAATGGAAGAGGTCATTCGTTAATAGACAACGACTTCCCTACTACTGGAGACATCAATTACTAAGTGATCAGCAATGCATAGATTCTGCTATTTTAGATTCACAGTAGATGTAAGCAAACTCACCTACCTTTTGGACGTAGGCCATGGAAAAACTTGGGGAAATTCAAGTGGTCACAGGAAGAAAAAGAATTACCAAGGTTTTTTTGAGGTTGAATGGACCGTAGACCTGATATGCATATGCGAAGAAAAGTCATGCTCCACTCTGCTGCATTGCCATTCTATAGATATTTCACCGAGTATTGCTCCCTGAACTGGCTGTTATTCCTCCACTTTTCTTTTATCATGTACGAACACGAGCACCTGCTAATCAACACTCTTATACAGTTCAACTCCATATTCATCAATATATGATGACGATAAATGCTGATATATGTTCACTCTTGACAGACAACAGTAACACTAACTGCATAGCGATCTTCTCATAGTATCATAAAATATGGGATTATCAGTTACATGCAATTATCATTGTTACCGCACTTACAATATTAAGGATAATGTCACGTGTGTATTCGATTGGTAAACGTAGAATGCTGTGTAATCGTGCTGTGAGTGAAAAGTAAAGATAAACGCATTTTCAGAGCTTTTTAATTAATCTTTAAGAAATGTGAAATTCGACAGTTTGTATGCGATCGATTGCACGAATTTGGTATATATTTATTTATAATATAAATATAAATAAAAAAATTCATTTGTAATATATTTTTATATTTTAATTTACACATATAAAATAAATAAAAATGTTCGCTGTTTTAGCATCAATGCTAAGTTTTTTTTTTTTTTTTTTCTCTAGGTGGATGAAGCAAGAATGCTTTTCATATTCCCCGTATGGATGAGGGTGTTATTGAGCTATAAGCTCTGGTATTGGTGGGGTAGCAGCAATAACCGAGCCTCAGTTAAAACTTCATTGGCTACAGCATTGCCATCCAATTACCCTCTAAATGCTAAGAAAAACAATGTTAGTTTATCATTAAATGTTATACTATTTTATAAAAAGGTATAAAATTAATTTTTGTAAATATTTTGAAATTACAAAATATTAATATTTATTTAAATTAAACGTTTTCTTAATTTTTTTAAAAAATTATATAATAATTGCAAATATTTAAGTAAAATATATACAAAGCAAATTTGCAAGTTAGTCTCGGTGCGTGCTAATTTATAAGTGGTGTCATTATTATGATGCATGTTAGAACAGTTCAGCACTTACTTTGCAAATAGTTTAGAAAAAGTTCTAATATTTGCAGCAGTCGTTACGTACTGACAACAAGAACAGTCTTTTGTTTACGGAATTTAAAATATTTGGGTAATAAGCGTAGGTAGTTTTGAAGATAACAAGATTAAGATTATTACATATAAAGTCTGTTTTTGATATAATAATAAAATATACGCTAGTTTTTTAACTCAAAAATTTTAGTTGCAATTTACTGGTAGTCCTAATGATTTGTTTAGCTTCTGATGTTACAATGGCTCTGAACCAAGTACCGTGCTTTCTATCTCGAATAGCAAGAAGAAGTAAATGAAAGATCAAACAGTGATCTTTCCATTTGCCTTTGAGTAGTCCTCATTTTGTTGGTCAGCTTTTTAAAGTGTTTCACTTGCATATGTCATGGCCGAAAGTGTACAAATGATTTTTTTTTTCTCTTTTAAGGCAGATGGGGGCGTTTCATTTCAGTGAATGCAATAAAATCTTTTCAGAAACACGCTTTTTAAAAACAGATAAAAACTGTATTTTCTTTATTGAACTAAGTTTATTATTTGAACTCTATTTTATTAAACTGATAGGTAGGTGAAATACCATCCTCTGTAGGCCAAGGATAAAAGAGAAAGAGGAACCAGCAAATGCAATTGTAAAGTTGCTGTTCTCTATAATTCAAGGTTTTCGTGATTGCTAATTTGCGCTTTTGTGGCTGCTAACTTGCGTCTTATTTTGTATTTGTCCCCATTATGTCCATAACATAAGAATAAAGGAGAAATTATGATGGGCGAAAAAAACTTTTAAATTTAAATTTAAGCGACCCACATGATTGCGAAATACTAAGAATGACATTGAGAGAGGGTGATCGACTTGTTATGTAAAGTTCCAATCAGACAACATCTGGATTATTGTGTTCAGATCTGGCGACCAGGATTTGAAGTGAATGAAGCAATCTTGGAGAGAGAGAGAAAGAAAGAGAGAAAGTAGAGAGGCGGATAACCAATATGATATCAGGGTGGTGATGATTTATGGTTTTAATGACGCATGGACACTAAAGTTCATACTGCGCCATATCGAAGGTTAATAGCAGTACAGGTAACACAATCACAAACATCCATGCCCGCAGCTGGATTCGAACCCGCCACCTGTTGGTTGAATAGTGGGTACGTTAACCACTCGGCAACCAGGCCGGCAGAATGTTGGTTATGAGGAGAGTCTGTGGGCATGTAATATGATGAGTTCGGCAGTTATAAGACGACTGGAAGACATTTAAACATCTGAGAGGTGTTTATAGGGTTAGGGGGTCACCCTTCTACTTAGCCCTGGAAACAGTGAGTAGAAGGGTGATTTTTTTTTTTTTTTTCATGGACAGTGGTAGGAACAGGGAATTCTTTGCTAAAGAGAATGGTGAGAATGCACAATGTTTAAGAAGCGGTATAATGGATTTTATGTTTACTAATTATAATATATAATAATTATATATTATCTAACGTCATAAATAATCTCAAAATAAGATCTTTGCTGATTTTGTGGAACACAGGATGTGTATGTATCGATTTCACGAGAAATGACATGACAACTGGTTCAACTCTTGAATTTCCTTCCTTCCTTCGTAAGCGGAAACGTAAGAGGGATCAACAAAAAGTGACATTCTGATGTTATTATTTTCAAAGTTCCGTACTTGATTAAATTAAAAAAAAAAAAAAGCGTATTAAGCATGCTACAATACATTACTTACCTCAGGAAATTCGGATTCATCTATAGCTAATACGTAGCGACCTCTAGTGTTCGGTTTTGGAAACACGATTCGAAAATTCGGCACAGTAGAAGACTCTTTTGTCTCATAAAACACCCTATTATTAACCGCACAAATAAATACATAAATAAATAAATAAAATTGCATAAAATAAAATAAATAAATAAAATTATTGACTGCCATTAGTTTTTATTTATTTCATTAAAATCAAATGTAATCTGCTCCGCATATAGTTATGTGTTGCATTGCTTACCCCTTATTTTCTAAAAAGTCAGGATGTCTGTTGATGACCTCTTCCGTGCTGATATATTGACAATGTGTGTTGTGTTCGTTAGGCGCCCACATATTATGCGTATTTACCTGATTATCGCAGAATTGGTTAACCTGTTCAAAATAATAATAAGAAGAAATATTTTAGTTGAACATTTTACAAACATTTAAATTAGAAATGACCAAAGCGATATTAACACGAATAAAAATAAAAACGAAAGATAAATATAGTCCAAAGGATAGATCGATGGTAACAAAAAACTCACCGAATGTAAAAATGGGCCATACATAAGAGATGCATTGGCAATTGTCGTTCGATCATCGGGAATGAACACACAGTCTGAGTCCACTCGAAAATCCTTGGTAATTCGACATTTTCCTCCATTGGTCCTTCTCATCCAACCTCTGATGCCGGCCACACAGGTTGTAGGAAAAAACTAAAAGAGAGAGAAAAATTATTAAAAAATGTATGTATCATAGAATGCAATAAATTAAGATATATTGGATTAAATGAATTGTTTTTATTTATAATTTTAGATTTAATTATCATTAGTGAAATATCCAGTTGTGTGTGTATATATATATATATATATATATATATATATATATATATATATATATATATATATATATATATAACCGCATATTAAACTTTATTATGAAATTTAATTGCAGATCACGTACCTCTCCGTCTTTTTCGTATATAACTGGATAGGAGTCATCGCCAGGCCTGCCATACTCGTCAAATACACCGTACCTCAAATGAGCCCACTCATGCACCAGAAGTCGTCCTATTCAAACGAAGTAATAGAAATACATTCTTAATTTAAATAATATAAATATAAATAAATGCATGAAAGAAATAGTCTGGTGTTTCCTTGCGATTGAAAAATATTTATTAAACTTATTATTCGTTTTATATTTATAAACTATCGTTTTTATATTTAAATAATTGATTTAATATCAAAAATTACAAGAAAAATATAACACTAGCAAATTTTTGATGGGTATGTGACAATGGGGGATTATTCAAAGGACTAGGAAGCGACTCAATATCATAGAAAAATTTGAACTGTTCTAACTATTTGCCGTTTCTTGGATTTGAACGGACGATCAGCTTTACCAGATGTTTCATAAATTCTTTTGGTATTGCTTCGGGCACTCCTATAATTGGAATTTTTTGTTGTTATGTTTTTTACTTCTTTTTTCTCCAAATTCGTTGAATTTCAATCTCCACATCGCTATATTTGGTTATTTTTCCACGTCCTGTTTCTCTTTTACTTTATTGTTTCCTGGTATAGTCACATCAATAAACAGCACGTGTTGTTCGACTACAGTAATGTAAGTCATATTTGTATTCCAAATGTTTCCTCTCTGAATTGTGAAGTCCCAAAAGTCTTCGCAAGTTACACTTTCAATAAGTGTTTGCTGCTCAAGAGAAAGCAGTGGGATGCATTGCTAGAACGCATTATGGTAATGCATCCCACAGATCCTCCACACACACACACACACACACACACACACACACACACACACACACACACACACAATCTTTGAGATCTCTCAGGCACACATCTACTTCATTAATCTCTTTACCTCATCAACTAACCTTGTTTATTCATTATAAAACACAACTAGATTACTCAAACAAGAAACAAATCCGTGCTTTTTAATAGTCCTGTTAGTTTCTTAGCATACTCCCTTAAACCATTTGGCGAACTATCCGATCCTACCTTGTTGATAACTAGGTATTCGTATTTATTTATTGATATTCACTATCGAGTATTATTAATTCGAAATTATATTAAACATTTATATTTATTTATTAATTTTTTTTGGCTAGATGGGTTAAGCGAGAATGCTTTTCATATTCCCCGTTATCTGTAGAAGAAAATGTATGAATGGGGGTATTACTGAGCTATAAGCTCTGGTCATGGCGGGGTAACGGCAATAGTCGATCCTCAGTTAAAACTTCATTGGCTACAGCATTGCCATTTGTTACCCTGGGTGTTCTCTCAGATACCAAGGTTGAAGTAATCTTATTTATATTCATTAATCCTTATAAGGATTGGCTTAAAGGGGCGAAGCAAGAATGCTTTTCATCTTCCCCGTTATCTGTAGAAGACAGTGTAGGGATAAGGTGTTATTGAGCTATTGAGGCTCTGATCATGGATGGAGAGTAACAGCAATAACCAAGCCTCAGTTAGAACTTCATTGGCTACAGCATTGCTATCCATTACCCTCCAAGGGTATTAATCACCGCATCTCACGATCGATTAACTTCACCCCTCCATATTCGTTAATCCTTATAAGGACTGGCTTAAAGGGGCGAAGCAAGAATGCTTTTCATCTTCCCCGTTATCTGTAGAGGACAGTGTAGGGATAAGGTGTTATTGTCCAATTAAAGCTCTGATCATGGCAGGAGGGTAACAGCAATAGCCGAGCCTCAGTTAAAACTTCATTAGCTACAGCATTGCCATCCATTACCCTCCAAGGGTATTGGATTGAATGAATCATCACCCCATATTCGTTAATGTTCACTATCAAGTATAATTAATTCAAAATTATATTAAAAATTTAATGGTGTTTTCTTAAGCTTGGAAATTATTAATAATTTTTAAAATAATCCAAAATTTTTAGATCATACAGTAAAATAATATTAGTAATGCTATATTTTTATAATTATTTAAATGTTTAACTACAGCTGGTGTTACAAAACATGGTTTGTAATAATTGTAAATCAATGTTTCAATGAAAATCATAATTTCTTGAGAGCATGAACTTTTTACCTGCATTACTATACAACTCTGTTTGGGTGAGTCTTGAATCCTTTACGAAGTTTGGGGTTAGGTGAATATATTTTCCCGCCTTTCCACAACCTTCCGGTTGGAGTGTATAGGGACTGTCTCCATACAGAGTGTTTGGAGGACTAACCCTAATCGAGGCATCAGCAGAATAATCCATCTTACTCGTTATTATATATCCATCTTTCTTAGACCACGTGTTTGGCAATGCTATTGTCACATTTCTAAAGAATGCGCGACCTCTGGTGGCTGTATGTAAATACTCGGAAGCATATGTAACCATTTCCTGCAATAATGTAAAGAGAATGTTAAATCGCTTAACAGAAGATTATTGATAATAATTATAAGCGTGGATACTTTAACAAATCGTAATTTATTGGTTTAAATCTAGTAACTAATATTTACCCGAATGTCTTCGAGTAACTTTTCGTCTTCTGGAACACTCTTGTCAATGGCAATCAGGACGTCATCATAACCGTCATCATAGACGATTTGATAATAACTCTGAGTTATTGTTAATAGTGAGATGGCAATCAGAATCCCAAACATCCATTTCCCAGTTGTTTCCATGGTAACTAAAAATAAATAAATAAAACTCCAGTGAATTTCTTTCTCATAACAATGGCGCTACTGTAATAACTAGATAAATATAATATAAAACTAAAATGACGTAGATGGCGCTGTGTTCCAATCAGTTACAATTTATGATTTACGTAGGCGTACATTGTAATCATCTCCAGCAAAATACAGCCATTTTTACCATAAGAAATATTTTTCAATCGCTGATTCACACAACCCACCTAAAGATCTTTCAAATTCTTTGAACATGCGCTAATTGTCATCGACTTCGAGTCACCATTTCACCACTTCCGCTTTCCCGTTTGTACTGATGACGACTGCATAAATGGCCAAGGTCGTAATGTCTATTCCACCTTTTTAGTGACCCCAGAAGGCATCGAAAAACCAGTTTTACAAGAGGAAGTGGACGTACAACTTTGAAAGGGGGAAAGGTGAATAAAAGTATGTTGCAGATTGTCATAGAAAACAATACAGAAAATCAGAATGGAAATTACACTAAATCGTTAGCAATTATAATCAGAATGGTTCAGGAACTTTGGAAGGAAGAATTAATGGCGTTATTATTCTTTTTTCTTTCCCCTTCATGATTACGTCAACTTTATAAAACTTAACGTACATTATTTTGGAAGAATAAAATCAACAAAACTATTTTACCGTAAGCGATATAAAGTACTACGGCTTATTTTGACACGCACTTCAAATAAACATATTTCTGCCAGCTTAGTCGTCTGTTTGCTGTTAGCAAAATCAGAAATTCGGAATTTGTGAGCAAATCGCGAGATACAATATTAAAAGATTTCTATATGAAGATGAATCGCGTAAAAAGTGAAAAACATTACGTTAGAAAGATTATAAAATATTATTAAATTATGTATTATATAATTTAATAATAAAATATATATTAAATTATTTAAAAGAAAACGCTTACATATATACTGCATAGGGAGTCGTCTGCTTAGTTGAAAGTACCAGTTCGGCAACATAAAATGATACAGATATTAAATTAACAGCAATGTTTTGTGCAAAATCTGTTTAAAATATTAAAGTAAGTTTAAAACAAAAAATAAATACTTTAAAGTAACAGATATCTTAAATAATAGTTACTTTAAAACAAGTATTTTTAACTTATTACCAGTTCTTTTTTTATTTGAATTCTCTATAAGAGTTGTATAAAGGATAAATTTTTTTTTTTATCCTTTATCACACAGTTCGCTTTCCAGTTAACCGATATAAAATAGGTTCCTCGACATTAATGGTTTTAATCGTTACGAACTTTAATAACTGGTTTTTCATTCCACATGATCGTTCACTAGACTGAACTTTTCTCAATACAGATTCTTTAATATTGTTTAAAGTATAGTGGCTATTAAAAACCTTTCTTCCTTACAAAAACAATTCACGTACCTGCTAGCGTTGCGTTTTGTCTCCTCAAGTTCTCTGTTCCTTCAAACTACAGACTGAGTCGTTTCACCGCTGCACACTTTATGATACTGACGCACTATCAGGTTCGGTGCGTGAGACCTACTCACACCTTTATTCAGTCAGTCGTCATTTCCTGATATCCGGTATGTTTTACGTCTTTGATAATGAAGCAACAAATGACTCAGTTTAAACAGTCATGTCATTAGGGTGTCCAAAAGAATGACTAGTATTTTTTATTAGGCGACAAAAGTGCATCTTCCGGCCATTACACTTTTGTTTTGTCCTTGTTGTCTTGTTGCACCTCAGTTTAGTAATAGCCGTATTTAATATGTCTAAGATAATTATTTGTAACACGTACTAGTATAGACTAAATCGAAAAATATTCCTTTCTAAAAAAAAAATAGAAATCGGATATAATTGAAAACTATTACTGATAATTTAAAAATGTTGCATTTCGTTTTCATTTTTAATGATATTTGCTCAATTTAATTTTGGGAAACATAGAAAGCTCTTTGGCCATGTTGTATAAACGAAATAAATGAATAAATAAAAATAGTGCAAACAGAAAACATGAATTAAAATAAAGAAAAAAGTTCAGTAAACACTATTGACGTTTGATTGTGTATTTTATAGAACATAATTATATAACAATAACAAAAAAGTGGATGAAGCCAATTAGGCAAATAATATTTCTGAATAAAATTTTAGCTTTGAACACGTGCAGGTGGGATAGTGCTGTTTTTTATTTATTTTTTCTGTTAAAAGGGAACATCCCCCCCTCCTCAAAAAAAAAAAAAAAAAAAAAAAAAAAAAAAACACTCGAGGCAGTGTTCCCCCAGAAACTTTTTCATTTGATATGATTCATTTCAGCATATATGATTGCAACTGGCTGACATACATTTCATCTGATAAAAAGGCCGAATGTTATCTTAGATGATGCATAATAAATGCATCATCTAAAATAATATTTGAAATGTCATATTCAATGCATTATTGAAGTAAACTAAGCGGTCTGATGTACAATTACTATGATAACTGACGATTTCATACAGGAATTCCTTTTGCGTTATTATTTATCGAGATGATGATCAGATTAATGTTTCCTAATCACAGTCGTAGCAGATTCTAAATATGCTGCTGGTGGAGAACTGTATTAGCAGGCCGCCTTCGCTGTATTTTATTTGTCAGTTGTCTCTTCGATCTGGGCCTGTCAACGCTGTGTCATACTACATTCTTATGACTTCTATTTCTTTTTTCTTTTTTTTATTTTTCGCAGTTCATTATGTCTCCTAAGTAGACTGGGATAATGGAAAAAACATCATCCGTTGCATAGCGTAGCATTCTCTTGGATTTTTCAGAGTTACTGAACAACAGTTCTTTTGAAATGTCATCATTTTTTTTTTATTTCGTTTCACCATAAAGACAACGGCATACGTACAGAAACGTTCTTTGAAATAATTTAAGTTTGAGAC
The DNA here is from genome assembly GCF_054136105.1 of Typopeltis vanoorti. Taxonomy (NCBI): domain Eukaryota; kingdom Metazoa; phylum Arthropoda; class Arachnida; order Uropygi; family Thelyphonidae; genus Typopeltis; species Typopeltis vanoorti. Next base: position 81,854,820 of record NC_143559.1, read on the forward strand.
GGTGTGACATCATGAGTGCATAAATTATTATTATAATTTGTTTATTTTAAAATTAATATTAAACGCTTATATTTTATTTATAATCTATTATTTAATATCTAAAATTTGCTTATATTTTTAAATATTTTAATAATTTTTAAAAAATTCTGAAAATATATTAGACACCTTTAATTATTTCATATCTTAGTATTATTATTGATGTTAGTAAATTAAAAGAAAAGCATGAATGAAATCAATCGACCGTGAGATGCGGTGACTGATGACTGATTCATTCAATCCAATACCCTTGGAGGGTAATGGATGGCAATGCTGTAGCCAGTGAAGCTCTAACTAAGGCTCGGCTATTGCTGTTACCCTCCTGCCATGATCAGAGCTTTAATAGCTCAATAACACCTTATCCCTACACTGTCCTCTACAGATAACGGGGAAGATGAAAAGCATTCTTGCTTCGCCCCTTTAAGCCAGTCCTTATAAGGACTATATAAAAAGAAAAACAAAAGTGGGCAGCTTTACGATCCACAATGTCCAATCTGCATATTGGCTTCATTAAGGCCAAAAACATGGATGAAGGCATAAAAATTCAGTCAGCAACAGTGACAGACTATAGAAGGTTGACCAAGGAACTGGATGACAGAGGCATCCAGTATCATACCTTTGCGCTCAGTTCCGAAAAAAATTTAAAAGTAGTCCTCCGTGGTGTCTGTGAAGACACTGACACAGCAGAAATCGCTGCTGACCTAAATTCTCAGGATCTGCCACCTGTCAAGGTGAGCAGAATGTACAAAACTCCCATGCCATTAGTCCTTGTTGAGATTCACAAAATATATAAGGATATCTACAACTTAAAAACAGTCTGTGGTCTCATCGTCACACCGGAACCACTCCGTAAAAGATCATCTTCTGGGCAGTGCCACAGGTGCCAAAAGTTTGGCCATGCCCAGAATCTATGCAGAGCAGAATATAGATGTTTAAAATGTGGAGACAGCCACCCAACCAATACCTGCACTAAGCCAAGGACCACCTCGGCCAAATGTGCCAACTGCAGTGGCCCTCATCCGGCGAACTACAAAGGATGTACTCAACACCCAAAGAACAGACGGATGGAGGCAATCAGTCAGCCCTCCTCCTACAGTACAAGAACACCAGCGGCCCAGACATCAAAACCATCACTAAAAGATTTCTTCGTGAAACACAGGTCATCCTCACAGCTTTCATAAATGAATAGAAACAAACTCATTCCAGCATCTCTTCAAATAGTTGCTTGGAACGCAAATGGCCTCAAAAACAAAATCCTGGAACTCCGTGCCTTCACATCTAGGTATCAGCCAGATGTTATTCTAATTAGCGAAACTCATCTAAGACCCTCAGACAATCCTACAATAAGGGGCTATCGCCTATACAGAAATGACAAACTACTCTACAGAGGCGGTGGCACTGCCATATTCATTAAAAACTACATTAAGCACCACTCTGTGAGCATTCCTTCAACCACTAACCTTGAGATCACAGGAGTGTAAGTAGTCACCAGCTCCACTGGCAAACTGAAAATCTACTCAGCTTACAACCCTCCCCAAAAATCTCTACTTCACTCTGATCTAAATGCCATCTTAGGCATCAGAGGGCCTACCCTTATTGCCGGGGATCTGAATTCCAAGCATCCTGCGTGGAATTGTTCAACCACAAACAAAAATGGTTGCATTCTTTTTAATTACTCAGGATCAAGCAACGCTGTTGTGGCAGGCCCCACCGAACCAACTCATCACAGTACGTTCGGCACTGCTGACATCCTGGATATAGCTATCCTGCAGGATATTAAACTTCAGTACAGTATCATATCTATGGATGAACTATCATCCGATCACAATCCAATTCTACTACAGCTGGGAAATCATGAATTCCTATGTCCTCCTTCTCACTCCTACATTGTATGGGAAAGACTATCAGCCGCACTCAAGGATTATATTGGACCTGTTCCTCACATACGCACAAAAGAAGAAGTAGAAACTGCAGTTACAAATCTCACACAACAAATTAATTCTGCTATAAAGGTAGCTTCCTCCTACAAATCTGCCCGCAAGCCAGATCGTTTGCCTGAAGACATCATGAACTTAATTAGAGATAAAAACAGAGCTCGAAAAAGATTCCGTAACACGTGTGCACCACAAGACAAAACAAATCTAAACAGACTAAATGGGGCAGTAAGAGATGCACTGAAAGCTCATAGAGACTATGTATGGGATGAAAAGTTATCCTCCATTTCACCTAGTGATCACTCCATCTGGGGACTACTGAAAAATACCAAAAACAAAGGCAGATCCCTTCCCCCAATATTAACTGATCAGGGCCTTGCTCACACAGATGTGGACAAAGCAGAGGTTATAGCGCACAGCTTGGAAGAGCAATGCAGGCCTTCGTATGGAAACCTTGACTTTGACCACATACATAAGATTCACAGCAAGGTCAGACACTCACTCAAACTTCCTATCACCAGCACTGACCATATTGCATCAACATCACCTGCTGAGATATATGACATTATTAAAATTTAAAGAACAAAAAAGCTCCTGGACCAGACGGCATTACTAATCGTGTGATTAAACTTCTGCCCCGGAGGGCAGTAGTGTACCTGACCAGTATAATAAATGCAATTTTAAGATTTCACTATTTTCCTTCCACCTGGAAACTGGCTGACGTAATTCCCATACATAAGCCAGGCAAAGACTCACACCTACCCCAAAATTATCGTCCAATCAGTCTCATCTCAAATCTGGGTAAGGTTGCAGAGAAGGTCATCCTCTCACGACTTCAGACCTCAATAAATGACCTAAACATCCTTCCAAAAGAACAGTTTGGTTTTAGGCAACACCATAGTACTACCCAGCAAATCCACAGAATTGTTGAATACATCACAACCAGCTACAACTGGCGGCAGTGCACAGGCGCTGTTTTTCCTAGACTTATCCAAAGCATTTGACAAAATCTGGCATTTTGGACTCCTGCACAAGCTTATCTCAGCCGGCATCTCACCTAAAATGGTTCATTTAATCCACTCATATCTTCAAAATAGATCAATGCAAGTAAAAATCAACGGTTCTACATCCTCCCAGCGCCACATCTTTGCTGGAGTGCCGCAGGGATCTCTACTGGCTCCATTACTGTTCTCTATATACATGTCAGACATCCCGCACAATCCGATGACTTCCATTTTGGCCCTATATGCGGACGATAGGCAATTCTAACCAGATCTCTCAGACTCCTTTTCATTACCAGAAAGCTTCAAGAAAACATTCTAAAGCTGGAGGGTTGGTTCTCTAAGTGGAGATTGGAAGTCAACCCCCAGAAAAGCTCAGCCGTTCTTTTCTCAAAAAGGCCAATGTCTCCTGTAGAAGATCTGTTACTATTCAATACTAAAATTCCCTGGCAGTCAGAAACAAATTACCTGGGTGTAATTCTCGACAAAAAGCTATCTTTCAATCAGCACACCAAGTCTGCATGCACAAAGGCATCTAAAGCCATAGCACAGATCTATCCGCTAATTAATAGAAATAGCAAGCTCAGCAACAGAATCAAATTACAACTATACCAGATGACAATTCGTCCTATAATCACCTATGCCTCTCCGGCCTGGAGCCACACCTCTAATGCTAACATCATCAAAATACAGCGAGTGCAGAACAAGTGCCTGAGAATGATTTTGAACGCCCCGTGGTATGTTAGAAACATTCAACTCCACAGAGACACAAATATTCCCTATATTTTCTCTTTTCTACGATCCTTAGCCACCAAGTTTTTCCTAAAGACGTCCACACATCCCAACGATTTGGTTCAACAAGCTACAGCATACGATCCAACGGACATATTCAAATATAGAAGACCAAAAGCTATATTGGCCTCCTTTAGTGATGCATAATCTCCATGCCAAATCAGGGCGAGCATTCTGCTCATAAATTTTACCTTCACTGCAACCACAACAGATAGCGGGGAATATGAAAAGCATCTTGCTTCACCCCTAAAGACATAAATGTCAATTGTCAATTGTCAGAGAAATTATTGCTCCCCGTGTGGTTGCCGGGATAAGAATCGCTTCTCGGCCGTCTGGCTTAGATAAATTGTATAGTGTCTTTTATTTTTCGTAGTAGACTAGCATTTCGTAGTATCTGTTCTTAACCGTTAATATCGGTACGAATCCCATCGGGGTTCACGACATTCAATCGGAAAGTTACAGATCTTCCTAAACCTCGGATCGGGGCAATAATAAACACTTGGTGGTGGGAATAGTTAGGCCCCCCTTGCCAGCTCTGGCCAATATTTTGCCGCGCACGCGGACTCTCGGCATCGAGACTGACTCCGATCTGAGACCCCGACTTTTGGCCAAGGCCCTCATTGACAGCGTCGATGCGGACCAAATTTTCGGATTCACTCCCTTTGGTGATGGCAGATGGCAGATACCAAGTTGTAGTTAGGAGTGCTGAGACTAGAGACAAATTACTCGAAGGCTTTCAATGTAATGGAAAGGAAATTGTTCCATTTATGGTGGGGAGCATTAGCAAAATGCTTAAAATCCCCAGATTCCCCTTGGAGTATATACAAAGTGACGAAAAAGTCATCCATGAAGTGTTCGTAAAATGGGGCGTTGTACGCAACATCCAAGTCCTGAACGATGCAGACAACCCTCAATGGAAGTCGGGCGAGGTCATTATCTCCCTCGAGATGAAAACGCCTGTTCCCAACTTTGTTGTTAACGGATCCGCCAGAGTAATGATTAACTACTCTGGCGTAAAAAAACAGTGTTTCCGATGTGGTGCCTTCACTCACCTTGGGGCAGACTGTCCTAGAGTTAAGTGCAAAAACTGCCTCCATGCAGGCCACAATCAAGAAAAATGTGAGGCAGCTTGCCTGAAATGCGGGGTCATTGAACACAAAGTGGACACATGCTCATCAAGAACCCTGGCAGAGAGGATGGGAGGTGCAGTCGCACCTGCAACTGCACCAAACAATGGAAATAGCACAGCATAGGAAGCTTCTCCACCTTTAAAGGCCACTCCTGATGCTACAGAAAGCCATCCCTCCACCTCTAAGCAAACCAAGAAAAACCGTAAGGGAAAAAATTTTCCACAACAGAAACGAGCAGTAAAAACCACACAGAAGAAACAGTCGATATAACTACAGTAGAAGAAAGAGAAGCTACAAATACTGATATAGATATAACCAAGGAAGAAGAAAAGATGGAGGCAGATACCAACACTTCCAAGCGGCCATTAAGCCCACAAGAAGAAGAGTTGATGACACCAAAAACAGCTAAAGTATCTGAGACCGCCCACCCAGAAGTCCCTCATGCAAAAGCAGGGAAGACTCTAAGCCATCTTATTAGAGGTATCCCTGGGGTGGCGGATAAATTCAAAGAAGCGATGGCAAAATTAGGAGAACCTGAACTCCTCCTTACAGGGAAGCATGGACCTGATGTTGTCAGTGCAAAATGGGGTGACCTTTTCGTGGATGACATCAGCAAAATCAGCCCTGATCAAGTAGAGGTAGCTATGGATTTAGATGAGGAGGCAGTTTCGGCGTTTTTTATAGCTCTCTGCAAACTGGACATGGTCAAGGGAAGTGAAGTAGCCAAGAGAATATTAACAGCCCACAACAAACAAAAGACACAGTAAACACTTTGTGGGATTTCTGTACTCAGCTTCACTGGTTTTTAGATCCCACAGGTGGGGGAGGACCTGAGAACCCTAGCGGCGAAGGCTTACAGCGAGGTGGTGCAGTTCCTTGTGAGCTGCATCACTCTGACCAGATCCTTCTTCCACCTCTAAATTTAGTTTTCCATTCCTTTGGCTTTCCCATACTTATGTTATACTTTCTGTTTGTTACATGTTTTCCTTTTCAGGATTTTTCCTTTTTCTAAAGTGAAAAAATCAACGACCGTTTTAGAAACGCCCCTGGGGGGAAAACAGCTAAAACAGGTCAATTGAGGCTTCTTTTACCTACTCTACCACTATGCACTCTATCTTTATTTCCTCTCCTACTATCTGCTGACTCTCAGTCTATCTTACTCTACAGGCCAATGATGAAGTTTGTTGAACTCACAAAATATATAACACTAATGTAGGTGATGCATACGAGGCGACTAAAATTGGTACCCAGGGAGGTAATGGATGGCAATGCTGTAGCCAATGAAGTTTAACTGAGGCTCGGCTGTTGCTGTTACCCCATGGGACCCAGAGATTCGAGAGTTTTGAGTTCGCTCTCTTAAGGTTTTTTGCCTTAAGGGAGCAATTTGAGTCTCCGTAAAAAAGTGTTCTCCGGCACGGCCCGCTGAGGGGCTTTGTCTGTGAATGCTTTTCTTCGGAATAAATATGAGCGGTTCTGCTCGGTGGTGGTGTGTGGGTGGAAGGCCATCAATGAGTGCAGCCAACGCTGAGATGGACGGTCTTTCGGCCACTATTGAGTGTCTAGGGATCGTCCGAATTTTTAGAGTTGGCTTTACTTACACATCGCCAATGTAGGTAATGCATACGATGCGGCTAAAATTGGTACCCAGGGAGGGTAATAGATGGCAATGCTGTAGCCAATGAAGTTCTAATTGAGGCTCGGCTATTGCTGTTATCCTCTCTGCTATGATCAGAGCTTTATCGCTCAATAACACCTTACACTATCCTCTACAGACAACGGGGAATATGAAAAGCATTATTGCTTCGCCCCTTTAAGCCAGTCCTTATAAGGATAAGGACAGAAATTATTGAAATCAGGAAAAGAAAATCGACCGTGAGATGCGGTGATTAATACCCTTGGAGGGTAATGGATGGCAATGCTGTAGCCAATGACGTTCTAACTGAGGTTCGGCTATTGCTGTTACCCTCTTACCATGATCAGAGCTTTAATAGCTCAATAACACCTTATCCCTACACTGTCCTCTACAGATAACGGGGAAGATGAAAAGTATTCTTGCTTCGCACCTTTAAGCCAGTCCTTATAAGGACAGAAATTATTTCGATTGTATTTCAATATAAATACAAATCAAAGAGCCATATGTTTTAAGTTTAAAATTTTTATCTCCTGTGGTACTTTTTCAATACTATAGTTCCGTAGTCATCTACAATATCACTTTGAAAATTCGTCTTCACATAATGATAATGATGGCAAGTAATAATCACAGATGAACAGTTCCAGTCATATCAATGAGATATAGGGAAATACAATAAAAACAAGACATTGGGGAGTATGGAGTATACGCAAAAGTTATTCATCTCTCTCTAACTGTATGTATAATGTAGGTATAATTTATAACAGGGGTGGGTAGCATTTGTTATAAGGTAAATAATAATAATACAGATATATTAATAACCTTTGACATCATCTCACTGAAATTTTCACTTGAACGACACCTTAATATTAAAAAATGTTTTCCTCCTGATTTCACAGATCTCTTTTCCTTTGCCATACGTTCTCTATTTTGGCTTCATGGCTCAGGCATGTTAGACTCTTTCTTCTGTCTTCTCACCTCATTAACTATATTCTAGAATCCAATTTACGATGGAGAAGGAAGCTAACAGCAGTTTAAAGCTACCTAGACACCCTTAGTAACCGCCAGCCTAATGGCATCCTCTCTTTCACAGGAAACCCACTCACACAGGTAGATACACTCACTCCCCCCCCCCCGTTAACAATATGTTCTCCAGAAAGACTATAGTATTGTTATTACTGTCCTCTAAGTCCTAGGCTCATCGAAAAAGTAGCCAAATTTTTATAGACCTAACCTCTGCACAGTTTTGAAGACTCACTTGAAATTAGCTACCATTATCCATTTCCTAAAAACCAACTCTCTCCTTAGTTCCTGGGGTTTATAGAGTTCCCCTGGAAGTTGACGTCCTATGAACAGATAGGAGGATCAGGTCATCGACATGGAAGTAAATAAAAAATCATCTGCAGTCAAGACTATGTTCAATTGGGTCTTGAAGACCCTGCTTTAGATACTACACATAGAATCAAATGAAAATTAAAAAAAAAACATGCTCCATCGCGGTAAGTTTAAAAGAAACAAAAAAATTGTGTTTTGAGAATCTGCAGCTGTTTTCTGTTTATTCAGCTTAATCTCAATAAATAAGGATGCATAAAACTTTCCAAAATATGGGAAAAATGAATCCTTCGATATCCCACTTTACAACCGAGTTCTCCAACAGGCACCCAGGGAGGGCGTCATATATTTGGGATTTTAGTTTTTTGTCTTCACGCGTTTTGTAGTTTTCATATTGCCTTTGCGCGCTTGAAATATTTACATTGTACTCCCTGAAGATGTCTCTGTAACTGATACGAAATATTGGAAAAAAATAAATAGATTTTAATCCTTTCGCAGTGCTGTTTTTCTTCATTAAGTACCATCACGAGTTTCTCCCTGCACTTAAATATTACCAGACGGTTAACCTGTTGGTCTGCGATAATCTTAAGATTCAAATGTCTTATCTTTATTATTATTGGCTAATACTTGAATTCAAAGCCTTATCTTCGTTAGAATGAATGTCCTCTTTTACCCGGCTCTTTTCTCTTCCACTATAATAGTCTAAATTAAAATATTTTTCAACTGTCCTCTTTTTCCGGTGCGCTGCTTTCTCAATTTCCCTCTATTTCGATCACTTTCATATAACAAAAGAATCTCAATGCAAAAATGGAATCACATATGGCCAATAATATGATAAGAAATATTCTACGTTGCTTATGTTCATCAGTTGCGTAATACTAAAACCAATAAGGTTATTGCAATAGAAATATCCTACACGAGTAAGAAATCTTATCATGTGTTGTTATCAATAAAAATGTTTGAAAGGACTGTTGCACCAGAAAAAAAGCATTTGTATTAATCGGCTGAATATTGAAGATATACGTAATGAAGCACTTGACGCAAAGAAGCCGCAATCTTTCTAGAGTCAAGAAATAGAGATAAAAGTACTTGAAATAAATTAGATAACGGTTGCTACTTTTATGAGGTAAATTCGGCAACAGGAAGTAGTATGGATTGCTTAAAAAAAAAGAAAAGGAATTTCTACGTTTATTTATTTTTTTTATTTCATAGCGTGCATTTTTTAAATATTATCAGTGGCTATGCCCTTTGGGATCAAAAGATAAGTTACGTGTTACATTGGTGGCACTGAACTACAGTACAGAGAGAGAGAGAGAGCGAGAGAGAGAGAGAGAGAGAGAGAGAGAGAGAGAGAGAGAGAGAGAAGGATATCACTGCAAGTTGAGTAAGAATGTGTTTCGAAGAATGCGAGGACTAGATTTTTATCTTGAACAGTGGTAAACAAAGTTTCATTTGTTCTCCTCCCTTGCAGTGCCATTTATTTTCAAGCACTGCAGAAACTCACCGAATAACGTGATTACAACAATCATTCCGATCCCTGTTCGTTCTGCTGTAAATTCAGTTTCCATTATTAATTCCCCTTTTATGTAACAGAGCACAATTTGGAACATCAAACCCAATTATTATTGTTATTATGTGACATTTCAATGGAGTTCAAGGGGACAATCGCGGGAGGATATTGTACACCACTCAATTTTCTATATAATCGATCATCCACATACTATACCATCTACCTCCCACTAGTATATTAGTATTTCCTGTCTTAATTCACTTCTCCTGCCGATTTACCTGAATGCAGAATGAAAAATCCCAGTTTCCATTCATTATGATGAGAATTGATCTCATTTTGCGATCGGAGGGCACAATTTCTTGTCATTGATCCAATTATCCTAAGGAGCCATCAGTTAATAAGTCCAATGAATAAAAGAAGCAAGGCACTTAGCAGAAACACATCCAAATAGAGCTGTTTTTCATTTTCTCCTCCTCTTCCTTAGGATTCCCTTTACTTAAAAACGCAACTGTACATCATTAGAATTTTTATACGTGGAACCATTTCTTATTAGTAGCAAGTTGCTTTTGAGACTCCTTCTCCTCCTCCCCCCCGCTCCAGCTCCAGAGTAAAAGTTTGATCTTGTATTAGCTCTGTCTTGTCTGAGCCAATGAAATGAAAGTCATTTTGAAAATTAAAAGGAATAAGTATACGGATTATTTATCTTATCAGTAAAAGGCAATTATTTCTAAATCTCTTTTTGCATTTCCTTTTTAAAATTATTTCAAAGTTTACCATCAGCTTTAGGAAAGCCACCTCTCTCATTAAGGGACTGCCTTTTCCCTTAATATATCTAAATTCTTACTTTAACTTACTTCGGCTATTTGTCTTGTTTTAGCTTTTTTCACAGTCGAGTGTCTGTTTGTTGTCACCTTTCTTACCGTGAGTTCCTGTAGTTCTGTCTCTTGCTTTTATTTGTTTTAGGAGACTTATTGACCTCTTTGTTGGAATTTATTACTTAACCCCTCACTGAGTAACAACACCTTCTCCTCCTACAGTTAGGCTAGGCTTCACTCATCCTATCTTCTTATCCCTATCTTTGTGAAAAAGGAAGTGTTATTCAGTGTTGGCGGTTCGTTCTCTGAGTATCTACGTTACTCTTACCACATACACCCATTATTATCTACATTGCATAGCACTATTTCTATTTATATCTGGATTCAAAGGCACTTTTAGTTTCCTCCCCATTTTGTAATTTGTTTTGTGTTTCAGTATTTACAGTTTTATTTGGCTGTTCCCATTATATCTTCAATTTAAACCATAACGGCAAACTCTTAAAGATAAACAATATATTGACTAACCTCTCATTACAAGAATTTGTAGTTAAAATGCGACCACGGTAACTTCTGTTTCTAGTTGATTGTGAACACATAGTTTACGTAATTATTTAATTTTTTATGATAGTTTTATTATCGCATACATACAATCAAGTCCAAGAGAATCACAACAACGTTACTGGTTAGATAGGGGAAGCAAACATGCTTTTCATATTCCCCTTTGTTTGTGTAAGGAAATTTGTGGATGGCGGAGTTTTGAGCTTTACGCTCGCCCTTTGTGAGCAGTGGGATTAGCTGTGTTCAGCTGGGAGTAGAATTGACTCGGGTCTTTTGTGTTTGCAGTGTTCGGATTCATTGACAGCTCATCTGACTAGTGGGTTTGGGTGTGCGCTTGCCTTAGTGAAGAACTTTTCAGCTAGGTCATGAAAGAGCGGAAGAATGTATGGGATTCTGGTCTCTCGGTGGATTTCGGTGTTTCTAATAAACCACAGGGCGTCCAGCATCATCCGCAGGCACTTATTTTGAATTCGATGAAGTTTCAGAATGTTTGATTTTGAGGTATGGCTCCATGCTGGGGAAGCGTAAGTAATTACCGGGTATATCACCATCACGTATATTAGCAACTTGCTTTATATGTCTAGTTTGCTGCTGCGGTTGATCATGGGGGTAGAGTTGAGCTATGGCTTTGGATGTCTTTGCACCTATGAGTTTGATGTGGCTGTTAAACTAGAGTGTTTTGTCGAGCTGTACTGCGAGATATTTGGTTTCTGTCTGCCATGGAATATTTTCCCCAAAGAGCTGGATGTCATCTTTGTTGGGGGGGGCTTGCCTTCTGGAGAATAGTATGACTGAGCTTTTGTGGGGATTTACTTGGATCCTCCAGTCCGAGAACCATTTCTCCAGTGGGTCCTGGAGTCTCCTCATTGCCAGATTGGGGGCTGAAAGATCTTGCTAGTATTGCCGTGTCATCTGCATATAGGCTGTGATGGTTGTTCTCTGGTTTTGTGGGATGTCTGCTACGTAGATTAAGAATAGTAGGGGGGAGCAAAGAACCCTGTGGAACACCTGCTGGATTTTGCGCATGGATGAGACTATTCCGTTGACTTTTACTTGTATGTAGCTTTCACCGAAGTGTGCTTTTATTATCCTTATTAGATTTATTGGCATGTTTGTTTCTATAAGTTTGTAGAGAGGGTCCTGATGCCTTATCGAAGGCCTTAGCAACATCTAAAAATACCGCGGTGGTATGAAGGTTTCAGTTATATCCATTTGTGATGTGTTCTACCAGTCGGTGGATTTATTGTATTGTGCTGTGTTCTCTTCGGAAGCCGAATTGTTCATTTGGAACGATTCCCAGTTCATCTGTTGCTTCTTGAAGTCTTGAGAGGATGACTTTTTCTGTAATTTTTCCTAAGTTGGATAGCAGACTGATGGGTCTGTAACTTTGGGAGAGTTGGGGATTATTTCCTGGCTTTTTTTTTTATTACAATGATATCAGAAGTTTTCCAAGCTATGGGAAAGTGCTGAATCCTTATTATTGCTTTAGTTTTATTGACTAAATACACTATGGCCTTTCGTGGGAGCAGTTTTATGATTTTGTTGGTGATGCCGTCTGGACTTAGAGATTTTTGGTTATTTAGATGCTTCATGATGTTCATTATTTCTGCTGGAGTAGCTGGGGTGATGCGTTCTGAGTTTTCCTTTGATTGTCTTAAAGTGCTCTTAACCTGTTGATGAACTTTTTTAATGAGGTTAATATTTAAGTTTTCTTACGATGGACTACGAGTACATTGTTTTTGTAGGTAGTCAACTAGAGCTTCTACTTTTTCTTTATCCGTGTGTGCAATTCCATGCTTAGTCTGCATGGTGGGGTGGGGCTAACTTTTGGTACGAAGGATTCTTGCGAATTTCCAGATTATATGATCCTCTGGATTGAGTGCTGTTAGTTTGATTTCCCATTCCTGATCTCTGTGTTTTTGAAGAGCATCTCTGACTTACCTGTTCAAGTTGTTTAGAATTTTTGTGTCTTGTGGGTCTCTTGTGTTGTGTTATCTCTTCCTGGTTTTGTTTTTAGTTCTGATTAGATCCATGATATCCTCTGGGATCGGGCTGATCGAGTGAATGACTGTGGTTTTAGTGACTGATGACTGATGACATTGTTGACTTGGTTTGTTATTCACGGCTTCGTTCCTTCTGTGGATGATGAGTGCTGGGCGGATGTGGTCCGAGAGAATTTTAGATAGCTTTCCCATGCTATAAAGGAGTGCAGGGGAGAGAGTTGCTCTTGCGCACCTAGTTTAAGTAGGATGGGGTTATGATTTCACGATAGCAAGTTGATCGTTTCCAGTTGGTACTGATATTTGATGTTTCTGAAAATGACAATGCCTAATACATCTGAACTTCCTAGAGGGGTGGGCTCGATTGGTCCTGCTACATCAGCTGAGTTGAGTGCTGTATATTTGTATAAAGTGTGGCCTATTTTATTGATTGTGGTGCTAAACCAAGCTGTATGCTTGGCGTTTAGGGCTCCTTCTATGATGACGGAGTCTGCTGAGCGGAGGACGGAATTTAAATCTGACATCTATTAGGGAGTTGCTTAGTTAATTGTAGGCTACATAAATTTTGAGTCTTGCATTGTTGGTGTTGAACCTGGAGATAACCGGCATAGAAGTGCAGGTTATCTCCAGGTTCATGGTTTGTGGGTCGGTTATGACGTTATGACTTAGATAGTTTTTTTATATATATGGCGGTGCCACCTCCACTGGCGCTGAGTCTGTCAGTACTATACATGAAATAACTTCTGAGTTCTGGATTATTAGCTGGTCTGAGGTTGAGTTTCCCTGATTAATATTATGTCAGGATTATGTCTGTGTGCAAACTCTTGTAGTTCCAAAATCAGACCATTGGCATTCCAGGCAGTAATTAGGAGGGAGTTCGCTTGGGATTCGTTTTTATTCACGACTGAGGGTTCATAATTGAGTGAGTTCCTTGGAGAAATCTGTTTGTGGAGGTTGGTGATGGGCTGGTTTTACTGAATTCATGTAGCATGGTGGCTAGTGAGGGAATTAATACTGATGTTAGATAAGGGCTTGCTTATTAGTGACTTGCTGTATTTTTTGAAAGTACTACCTCCTCGTAGGTTTTGGTTGTGGTTGGGGGGGTTACTTTCTTTCCTGCGTTACAAGGAAAGAAAGCAACCCACAACTCAATTGAATTTGCTGAATTGAATTTATTTGAGTTGGAGGATGACCACTCTGGCTGCTTCGAGTGTCATTGTGTGTGTGGATGTGTGTGTGTGGGGGGGGGGGAGTGGCTGGGTAGTTCTTACTGTTCCACGGTTTTTTGAATGAAGAATGTATCCTTTATAATTGGTGGGATGAGGTCCTCCGCAGTTGACGCATCTAGACAGCATTAATCTTGGCTTGGTGCATGTTCTGGTTTGAAGCTTGCGCATTTCAGACACCTGTATTCTGCCTTGCATAATTTTTGGACATGGTCAAAATTTTGGCATTTATGGCAATGTCCTGCTGATGCTTTCTTACTGAGCGACTGTTGTTATTCTGAGTACGTAGACAGCTATCAACTCATAAATTCGCTTCTGAATGTTGCTAATTTCAACCAGCACCAGTGCCATTGGTATTTTATCGGTTCTAAGCATCCTGCTTACTTTGATCGGGGTCAGGGCCTCACTGATGAGGTCTGCAGTGATCTCATCAGTAGTGATACCCTCAGTAACCCCCTTCGGAGCACCACCTTAAAATTTCTCTTGCTAGTTAGAGCAAAGATATGATAAGGCAATATAGAGTTATCCATCATTTTGGTCATCAGTAGGAGTGTTAGGTTGGATTTTCACTTCCTCATCTGTGTTTTTTGGTCCTGGAGTAGGCGATATTTTGTTCACTGAGGATCTGTGAGACTGAGGTCCACTTTTCCTTGTCCTGTAGAATAACTGGAGGGACCCTTTCCTTGTTTCCCAGAACGGTCCTACGACTTTTATTTGTGCGTTCCCCGTAGGAGTCAGTCTGTCAGGTATTCTTAGGTGGTGGGACAGTTGTGATTTTCCATTCTGTGTCCTCATCGTCACCTTCGGGATGATTTGTCTACGCATACAAATTCAGAAAGCCCGGCCATTCCGACTAGAACTTCTTGAACAGGTCAAGCGCTTGGTCTCTGTTCAATTTTTGAATAATACCATTTATGTTCTCCATACTTGATCGTCCAGTGCCGGCTGGTTGGAGTTATTTCCGGTCTTTGAAGTATTAGTGAGTTGCTTCGCTAATAATCCTGTAGACCAGAAAGCCTACTAGCAAAATTCCGTAGATCAGAAAACACGTAGTGTTGTAGTAGAAGTGCCGTGTGCCCACTTGGTCTCAACTCTAATTTCCTACCTCCCTATGAAACCTAGTATCCACCCCTGATGTTCTTAGCGGGTGGGGCCTACAAAGCTGTTTGTCCTCATGCACTTTTCGTGCAGAGGGGGAGAAAGTAGGTTTCGAGTTGGATCGGAGCAAGTGCAATGTGAGAATCACTAAACACCTCTGAAAATAAAAACTCTGTGTATATTTTCAATCTCTCTTTATCTCAATCGAATCCCGTTTTTTTAATCATTTTAATCCAATTCCAATCCTCAAATCCAAGAGATGTTTATTTCTAAATTAAAATGTTTTGTAACTTCTCTCATCATGGAAAATATTTTCCAAAAAATTAAAAGTTTTAATTGAAGTTTATTTATATTTAATAATTTAAAAATTATTTATAGAATATACTTATTACTCTATTTTTACTTTATTTAGTAGCTTTAGTTATTTTTCTCATCTCTGCATATTCTATGTTTATGACGTGTTTGTGACGTAATGTGATGTTGTTACTAATTGTGAATGACTACTATTAATTTTATCTGCCTTCATTTTTCACAGGTGAAGAAATTCTAATGGTGAGTATTTTTATTTTATTTTATTTCGTGTCTTATCTTAAGATTATGGGAACTTTCAAATACGTTTATTAATTCCTTATGCATATTGTAATAGCTTTTCCTTCATTGTTATATTTTTAATCCATCAGTGATCCTAATACTTATGTGGATCGTTTTTTCTGATAGGTTTCATTTTATTAAATTTAGATTTAAATTTATATTAAACTGATATTATTATTATTCGATAATAATCAATTGAACACATTTAAAATTTTAATACCATATATTTGGATTATCTAAAAAACACTTAACCCGCCTACTGTGCTATTGTGACTTGGGACGCCGCGCGATCTGTAAATAACCTGTAAACAATGTTGAATCCAGAGAAGTTTAATGGATTTACATAATTTCTAATGAAAACTAGGCACCACAAGAAAATATTTCTTCTCTTTTCCTGGTTAATATGTTCTTACCGTTAGTAGTAGTATTATACATATTTTGGAGCGGTTAACCTACTAAAACGTACTGATGTCCACTAGATGGCGGCACATGCAGTGGACCTCATGCTTCAGATACTTGTATGCATCATATTTTTACACCTTTTGTTTCCTTAAATATATGTTGAGGTATTTTTAATTAAAAAAAAAAAAAGTTAATTCCCATGGAAATTCGATCATCTTTTTTAACTGGTTTTAATAGTAAAGAAAAATTCCTTAGATACAAATAGTGAAAACACCGTAGTGATTCTATGGTTTTGTTAACATGGACATTGATGGTACGACTAACGAAAGGAATATCCAGAATAGGAATCAGGAGCAAAACTAATACGTCTAGGTAATAACAACATATTGTCGTTACTCGTTATCGTAAAGTGAAGACTACTATTTCGAGATGGATGACTGGTGTCGTTCACATTGATGAGTAACAGATTCCTTGATAAATGTCACCCATCACTATTATTGTTGTTGTTATATCTACCTTTCAAAATAATCAAATTTTACAATATTTTTAAAAATGCCTACGCAAAATACGATAACTTCCAACTCATGTTCGCAGAAATATACAAGGGAAAAAATTTTCAGGAAACTGTAATTTTCAGGAAACTGTGTATTTTTTCCAGGTTTGGGAATTAGGAAAACGTCGGCAATTTTCCATCGTTGTGGGAAATAATTTAGCCGGAGGATGGCATTAATGATGGCTACTAGATGCATAACCCCTTTGCGAGGAAGTAACTTGAGTACCTTGTTTGTTATTCCATCTGGACCCGGAGCCTTTTTGTTATTTAGTTTTCTTAAAATCTCATATGCTTCTGTTGGTGACACGGATTTGTTATTGGATTGGTTTGAGGCATTTTGAGTTATTTTACGCACTTGGGTGTGAATTTTACTTATGAAATTTATATCTGTATTGATATAATTGGGCTGCATTGTTTTTCTAAACTGTCAGCAAATGCTTCAGCTTTTTCCTCGTCGTTGTAGAACAACATTAGATTCACCTTGGATTGGAGGAAATGTAAAACGCTTTGAATGGAGTGATTTCATCATTTTCCATATTCATTGATCCTCTGTGTTTAATTGGAGAATTTTGTTATTCCAGAGTTGGTTACGGTGGTCCTTTAGGGCATATCGAACCTGGTTTGTTGCTCTATTGACTGCTTGTTTATCCGCTGGGTCCATTGTTCTCTGATATTGTCTTCTTAATCTGTTTTTCTCTTGGATAAGACGTTTTATATCCTGTGGAAGTTTATTTGATGGCGTACATTTGGTTATATTTGTTACCTGTGTTATAGCTGTCAGCAGTTGTTTTTCAAGAGTCTTCACTGCTTTTTCTACATCTTCAGCAGATGTTATATGCGGTATTGGACCAAGGTTTTCCTGGAAGGCTGAGGGAAGTTGTTTCCAATTTATAAATGTGGTGGTGTTTTCTGTTAAATCTTGTATGGTGCCTAGTTGTAATATGACGGGGTTATGATCAGAACTTAAGTCGTTGATTGCTTGTATCTGATAGCTGTGCTCTATGTTTTTTAATATAGCTATATCTAGTACATCAGGACGACCGGTATCTCCATAATGTGTGGGTTCAGTGGGTCCTATTACTGTTATATTTCTTGAAGTGGTGTAAGAGTTGAGTATTCTTCCATTAATATTTGAGTTTCTGCTGTTCCAGACTGAATGTTTGGCATTACGATCTCCCGCTATAATCACTGCTCTGCCTGTATTTAGTATCACCTCTAAGTCAGATTCAAGGAGTTTTTTATTTGGAGGGTTGTAGGCTGCATATATCGTAATGCTGCTTGTGTTTTCCATATGTATTTCTATTCCTGTAGTTTCCATGTGTTCTGTTTGGGGTTCTGCTATTGAATTATGTTTTATGTTTCTTTTCACAAAGAATGCAGTGCCTCCACCTCTAGCAAAGCATCTGTCTGTACGGTAAGTGCTATAACCATTGATTCTGATTTTCTCACTTGGACGAAGATGTGTTTCATTTATGAGGATGATGTCTGCTTGAGTTTCTGCTGCAAACTCCTGAAGCTCCTGTAATTTGATAGATAAACCATTTGCATTCCATGAAACAATTTGTAATGATTTCGGTTTTCTTTTAGACTTATCCATTAAGAATTTCCGTAAAGAGTGATTGTGTATGCCTTAAGATGATATCTTTGGCTTCTTGAGTTGGGTTGGTTTGTTGGAGTTCAGTAAGCATTTCACCTAAGTGGCTTGTTATGTTCAATAGGATAGATTTATTGGTTTGATGTGACTGCTTTGGTTTTGGGTCTTTTTGAAAGGTTGATCTTGTAACTTCAGCATACGATCTTCCATCCGTTGTGGAGACTATGGTTTGATGGGAAGACGCTTGTTGTTGAAGAGGTTTACTGGTTTTGAGTTGTAATTTTTGGTTTTGGGGAAATGCGACACAGCCCATATAGTTTGCAGGGTGTGGTCCTCCGCAGTTTGCACACTTTGCTGGAAGTGTACGAGGTTTATGGCATTAATTTGATGCATGTTTGCCACCACATTTCACGCAACAAAATTCAGCCTTGCAGCATTGTTGGGCATGCCCAATCTTCTGGCATCTATGGCACTGGGTTGTAGTTGATTTATGTTTCAATGCCTCAACTTTTATGACTAGATCACAGATGGTTTGGAGATTGTATATATGTTTTTGGTCTTTACTTATTTCCACTAGAATTAGGGGATAGGGTGTTTTATCAACTCTCCGCATTCGGCTGACTTTAATTGGGCTAAATCCCTTAAGTTGGAGGTCTGCAGTGAGGTCTTCTATTTGTAATGTTTCAGTTACTCCCCTTAACACTACTTTTAAATTTTTTTCACTGTTGAGTGCAAAAGTGTGGTATGGCAAATTGTTGTTGTGTAGAAGTTTGGTCATTTTTCTGTAATCTGATGATGTTTTAGGTTGTATGGAATCCCTTCTTCTGTGTTTGTGGCTTTAATGAAGGTGATATCTGAAGATTTCAGTGTGGATGCAACGGACGTCCAGTGCTCCTTGGCTCTTAGGACGACTGGGGGAACCATTTCTTTAATTACATATGACCATTGACGTTACTGACAGGATGGGTGAAGCACTAGTGCTTTTCATATTCCCCTTTATCTGTAATGAGAGTTGTTTGGGAATGGGAGGTTTGTGAGCAATTAAGCTCGCCCTCTGAGGGCAGTAGTGTTAGCTATGATCAGTTGAGAGAAGAATAGCCTTCGGTCTTTTGTGTTTGTAGTAATCAGTCTCATTGTAATTGACAGCTTGCACGATTAGTGGGTTTGAGTGTGAACTTGACTTCACGAAGAATTTTTCTGCAAGATCACGAAGAAGAGAGGAGATGTATGGAGTGCCGGTTTCTCGGTGAATTTGTGAATTTCTGATGAACCACGGTGCATCCAGGATCATCCTAAGGCATTTGTTTTGGATTCTCTGTAATTTTGAAATGTTTGATCTTGAAGTGTGACTCCATGCTGGTGAGGCGTAGGTAATGACTGGACGTATTACCATCTGGTAAAGAAGCAATTTATTATGTAGGTTCAATTTGCTCTTGCGGTTGATCAATGGGTAGAGCTGAGCTATGACTTTGGAAGATTTGGAACAAACGAGATTGATGTGTTTGTTGAAAAGGAGTTTTTTATCCATCAATACCCCAAGATATTTGGTCTCTGACTGCCATGGGATCTTTTGACCAGAGAGCAGGATGTCTTCTTTGTTGCAGATTTTTCTTCTTGAAAACATCATGGCTGAGCTTTTGAGGGGGTTTACTTGAATTCTCCAGTTGGTGAACCAGTTTGCTAGCTCATTGATACTTCCTTGGAGTCTAGTGATTGCTAGGTGAGGACTGTGCGATCTGGCTTAATTACATATAGTCCTTATAAGGACTGGCTTAAAGGGGCGAAGCAATAATGCTTTTCATCTTCCCCGTTGTCTGTAGAGGACAGTGTAGGGATAAGGTGTTATTAAGCTATTAAAGCTCTGATCATGGCAGGAGGGTAATAGCAATAGCCGAGCCTCAGTTAGAACTTCATTAGCTACAGCATTGCCATCCATTACCCTCCAAGGGTATTGGATTCACATCAATCATCAATTTTAATTACATATGCTTAGTGAAAAGAACTTACATACCTTCACTATACGAATGCCATAAAGGTGTGCTTGTATTTTGTAATTAAGATAAAAAGCCAAACGGCTAGTTTTCTGGTAATTTAATAGATATTAAATGGATAAGAATCCTATATTGTTATATAGCTCAAATATTGTTATATAGCTCGATCTTGAGCTTACAAAACTCAAGATCGAGAACTACGATCTATGAGTTTCAATGCCGAAAAACTATCGGCGAAGGCAATTCGAAGCAAAGGTAGAGCAAGCTCCCTCACTATTAATTACAAAATACAAGCACACCTTTATGGCATTCGTATAGTGAAGGTATGTAAGTTCTTTTCACTAAGCTTTGATATTTTCCCAGTCTACCTACTCACTGATGAGACCTCAAAAAAGGTTGAAACCGGTCTGGGTAGTGACCTCCCCTCATAATGTAATGACAGTATTCCATCTCCTAGGAGCTGTGTTTTTACATTATGAGAAAATATCAAGGATAGTGAGGGAATTGCCTTCGCCGATAGTTTTTCGACATTGAAACTCATAGATCGTAGTTCTCGATCTTGAGTTTCACTTACTGGCTATATAACAATATAGGATTCTTATCCATTTAATATAACATTATCTCACAAAATCAATACGGCTTCCAGAAAACAAAATGCCTTATTAGAAGTTTTCTCTGACGCCATAAACAAAGCTCTCGATAAAAATAATTGCACGATCCTTATTCTTTTTGACACACTTGAACACGACATACTGCTGGCCAAACTATACTCAGTCGGAATAAGGGGAACACTGCATATCTTGTTCATGAACTATCTCCCAAACAGAACACAAGTAACAAAAATAGGTACAAATTACTCGTATAGCCTACTTTGGAAAACATATACTTTAAAGACATGCACAGCCTCGCCACACGAAGTCAAATATATCAATATCTGTAGAAGACATCTCGCTAGTGGCAATTCACACAAACGTCAACACCGCTCTTCCAAAACACAACAAGACCTAAACGAAATCACAATTTACTTTTACCAAAATTCATTTCTAACGAACATCACCAAAATGCAGATGTTCATTATACAGAACACAAGAATCATTCGCACTATACCACTGTCACACACACCGCTGCATTAAAAACACGAACAGCTTTCACTGTCCCAAAATCACCCGTGACACATGCTAAATACCTTGACCTTTACATAGATTGCCACTTTAAACGGACAAAACATGTCGAATACTTACTATAATTACACAAAGTTACCGAATTAGAAATCTTTATGCAGATGTATGCAAACGTCACTTACGCAGCGCATATGCAAAATACTTGGTCACGCACGTCACTACTTATTCTAGGCAACTATTTCAGAATGATATTGATCAGTAATCGTCAATAGTGTTAGTTTTTTGTCACAATGCGAAAAGCAAAAGATCTTTCGGAGTTCAATAAACGGCTTATTGTGGTTGCCTGTCTTGCTAGAGCCACGATTTTGAACAGCAGAGCTGACAGGTTTCTTCTAAAGGTGAGATATCCCGGGTGCTTAATCAGTGGAAAAATAACTCACATTGCTTGTCTGAGAGGTATAACTGTGGTCCTGAAACAGCCTTCCAGGAACGAGATCTCCACCATGGTCTCAGATGGCTTCTGCGGACAAACAAAACTTCCTGTGTGCAGCAGTTGATCGAAGCGTTTAATGAAGGCTGTTCCTGACCCATACTCACCGAACTGAAATGCGCACGGAATTTTAGATGATCCGGATTGGCAGTTGCATGCCTATACGGAAACCACTAATTTCTACGAATACCCGGAAAGTTTGTCTACAGTGGTGTCAGAAACACCATGACTGGACACTGGAAGACTGGAAAAAAATCATCTGGTCCGACGAGTCACAGGACACCTTCTTCTGTACTAAAGATAGGCCGAGAGTTTGGTAGGAGAACCATGAAGAAATGAAACCAGCTTACCTTGTAGCAGAAGTCAAGGTTCTGGAGGTGGTGTCATCCTTATCTGAGCTCCATTGAGAATTTACGGGACTTTTTAGAGCAACAAATCTGCGTAAACCAGGCCAAATTGAGCGAGTTAAATAACTATCTGGTGAACGCCTGGTATGTTGCAGATGCAGATGCAAACCAACACCTTGTGGAATCTATGCCAAACCGCACATGTGCTGTAATGGACTGAAGAGGGTTCAACACGGTATTCAATAAATGGTTCTAATTCAGTGGTCGGTATGTATAAGATACTTACTATAACTTCTCATCATTGTAACTGAACTCTTCCAACTAAAAGGCATGAGTCGATTTAACGTCAAAAACTCGTATGTCAGGATATTTGCGAATCACTACTGAGGTATGCTATGTAACAGGCTATGCAGACTTTGAAAATAGAGCTTTGGAGACCTTATATACACCAGCTAGTAACCAAACCGTTTATGGCAATACACAAAATCCTGAGCATAAAGAACCTGAAACACTGCGTAACGACACTATAGCAATAACACTTATCATAACAGCAAAGAGACATATTGTATAACACGACCTAACACATGCACTCACACAACTAGACGCGTCAGCACCTCATACGGTTCTTTTGTGAGATCACATCTCATACCCACACTACCCAACAACCTACCGAGAAATTTATAACACATAGACAACTACAGAACGTTAAAACACGAACTCTGGAAACTGTACCAACGCAGTTAATTAAGCAGTTGACACGTACATACACTCCACGAATTACAGAACTACAGCATCCAGCCCACATAAAAATTATCAAAAAACATAGTGTATACTAATCCCACTCTGTTCATAAAAGCTAATTCTAGTTTGGAAGTAAGTGGAATTAAAAAGCTTCTATATGCCTTATTCAAGTAATTGTCATGTAAGCATTATTATAGCAACCTCATAATCATCATTCTGATCGCCTTCTACAGTAACCTGTGGAGATTACTGGGAGCTGTGGTACTCCACAGGTTACTGATTATCGACTGCACTCCTTCTGGTCTGAAATGAATGTTAGGAAATTTCTAAATAAAGAACTTTGGCATTTGTACAATTTTTACGAAAAGAGAATCCTAAAGATGCAGATCATACACCGGAAGCTAAACTTGATCTGTTAGGATCAAAAGTATCCCGGAAGAGTGCATCGTACTACTTGCGAGCTTTTTATGAACTGGTGAAAATCTTCAGCAAAATTCTTATCAGGAGAAGGAGGAGACTCGTCTAAAACAAGGAATAACTCAACAATGAAAAACTGTAAGAATATGAGATATTGTTTGTATTTTTATAAATCGAAAAATGTCGTTTTTTTTATTTCAATTCTCGTCTGATTGTGACGTCATTGTTCGACAACAATGATGCCTGGGTATATATATATATATATATATATATATATATATATATGTATATATATATTTTTTTTTTTTTCTAGAAAAAGTTGAAAATAGTTTTCAGTCGCCATAGATTAAGTAGGCTTAGAATAGGAAATCATGTATATTGTAATATACAGTATCCATATAATATTAGGATGAGATTCAAAATATTATTCGTAATTTCTAAGAATAGCTTAGGAAATTGAGACTAATTTTCTTTACTGAGGAGCGGAGAGGTGAGGGGCTGTGAGCATAACTTCAGATTTTAACACTGCTTTCTTTGAGAACGGGCTCCTCTTCGCCCATATCATTAAGCTTTGCAATGCAAGGGGATGCTTGAAGCCAATCAGACTGACCCCTACTTTGATGTATATTGGCTAGGAATATACAGAGGGCAACTGGTGACTCCGATAATCGGAGGGATGCACCTCGAGAGTGAGTGTTGCAGAGTCCACGAGCAGTGCAGGGATTGAAAGCAGTGACTCTGTTAGAGTACCGACGAGTGCAAAATTTGGGCTGCTGGGCAGGAAAGGCGAGGTGATGGCGTGGGAAAATGGCTGTGGCGGGCGGGCGGGATCAGCAAGATTACCTACAACCTTCGGTTCGTTTAGAATCATAAATGTCTAAGAAATAAATTGATTCATTGCATTCTTTAGATGGTGTTTGTTTATTCGAAAGATTCATCGCTAATTATGGACACAGTTCGACATGAGCGATGGAAAGTATTTTTAAGAGGTTGAATATACTTCCCACTTGATTTCTTAACTGCCTGAGAAAATTCAATACATTGAATTTTCGCAGTTTTACAAGTGAGTACACTGCAGTACTGTTGTGTTAATATGTCATTTCTGATGAAGGCGGTTAGCACATTTGATTGAAAAACCAAACATAGAACTTTATGAAACTATTTGAGCTCTCTCTCCAATACGCAGAGGAGTGGACGCTCAATAGGCGAAGAATATTGCCTACCACAGCAAATACATTTTATCAACCACATGATTTTTTGAAAGGCATTCATGTCTCAGTGGGGTTTGAACTGCCCAAACTGTTTTTCGGTGAAGAAGCGCTTTACTGAATCGAGCCGAAACTTCTCTAAGGTTGTTTATTATAATCGTCAAATGGCTTCCCACAAGCAAGCTGTCTTCGGCCAAGTGTGAGTGAAGATTGTCTTCCTGTTGGGTGATTCTTGACACATCCTAAACATTGTGATGTATACAGCCAGTGAAGCATAACTCGCGAAGATTCATAGATACTTCATTTAGATTGGAATGGACAATTAATATCGAGGCTATGAAGTGGAGGACTCCGTGTATAAAAGAGATGTACTTAATGCATTGTACCATTAAGTGTACTATACATTGTACCAATATTTTGTACTAATTAGCACATTTCAGATCATCTTTTCTTAAATATACTGTATATATATATATATATATATATATATATATATATATATATATATTTTATATATATATATATATATATATATATATATATATATATATATATACATATATATATATATATATATATACATATATAAATATATATATATATATATATATATACAGTATATTTAAAAAACTATGTGGTTATTAAAAAAACTAATTTAGTTACCATTATATTATAATAATATAATGATACCTGATGAAGGCTGTTACTGATACTGATTAGATACTGATGTAATCAGTAATAAATCAGTAATCAGTAATCAGGGATATTACTGATGTCACCTGATGAAGGCTGTTACAAGCCGAAACTAGTCGTGTTTTTATATTAAAACACGTATCGTTTATAAGTATCGTTTTCTTTTTTTCTTAATTTGAAGAATTATAAATTATTAGTTCAATAGAACTACAGAACGGACAATTCAAACTTACTTCCTTTCAACGATACTTAAAACATTATTTGTGCATATTATGAACTGTGCAGAATTATAATTGATCAAGATTATTTTTAGCAGGAAGGAAAAGTTTTAATTAGTGAATAAAATTCTTAAAAATATAATTTTGACTATTCTTTCGTTTTGTTTTTTTCTTAATTTGAAGAATTATAAAGAAAATAATCACTTTATTTAGTTACCATTATATTATAATAATATAAGTAATATAATTAAGTTAAACGTTTTTTTTTAATTTGTAAAATGTAAAATATAACTACCATGCCATACTCGTAGATGTTCTAAATCAGGGGTTGGCAACAGGCGGCCCAAAAGTGCATTTTTGGTGGCCTATAAAAGGTTGACCATTCTTACATGGCATGTGGCCCTTATGTTGAATTATTCAGTATGATGAATTAGTAACTTTCGCAAAGAAGATGATCGTCGCATTTGGAAGTACATACATTTGCGAACAAGCATTTTCTGCCATGAGTTTTAGAAAAAATAAATTTTCTTCACGACTGACTGATGAACATTTGCATTCTTCGATTCGATTTTGCACCTCAGGGTATAAAGCGGATATAGATAACTTGGCTAAGGAAAAACAATGAAGCTGGGAGACACACACACACACACATTGTGATGCATAAACTATATTACAGTCATCCCTCGACTTACGTCCGGGTTACGTCCGGGTTCCGAATCAAGCAGGACGTATGCGTTTTTTTTTGGATGACGCGTTTGCTTGCTGTGAACAAATTTATGATTAAAAGAAGAGAAATAAGCAAAGCACATTGGACATTTTAATTCTTAAACTTTATTATAAAACTTTACTGTGTGTTTCTGCCACTATAAAGCAGGAGAATAATCACCCAAATCTTCCTCCACAATCACATCTTCATTACCCTACCTAAGTGAACGATCAGGTTGTCGCTCTTCTGGTGTAACCTTTTTTTTTTTTTTTTATTAAAATGTCCAATGTGCTTTGCTTATTTTTCTTCTTTTAATCATAAATTTGTTCATAGCAAGCAAACGCGTCATGTAACTTTCGTTTCTATTATTAAGTAGTGTTCAACACTGGGTCCATGTCTTCAGTCATTTTGAGGACATCGCTAACTGCAGAGAACACTTCTGCAAGACCATTCGCTACAAAATATTTAGCTACCTCTTCCTTTTCTCGCTTTTTCCTCTTCTGCAACAGCTGTTCCTCCAGTTCGACCAATTCTTCATTGGTCAATTCTTCAGGGGAACTTTCTCCTTCAACTTTCTATGAGTTGAATTATGTCGTCATCATTCATTTCGAGATTCAGATTGTTTGTTAGGCCCACTATTACAAACTTCCAGAATCATGCACAAACCTTTTTAATGTTTTTTTTTTTCAATATGCCACTCAGACATTTTGATGTCACTTCGTCCCAAACCACAGCAATATTTTTAATAGCATGATAAATATTGAATGTTTTCCAGAATTACATGAGAGTCTGGTAATTTCCTTCAGTAGCAGAAATACTTGTGAAAAAGTTCTCCGTAGATAATAAGCCTTAAATACTGCAAGAACTTCCTGATCCATCTGTTAGATCAATGAAGTAGGAAGAAATATGACCTTGAACTTGGTGAAGATCACCGCTATAAGACTTACAAGACGGATGACCTGGAGCGTTATCTAAAATTAATAAAATTTTAAATTCTACATTTTCTTTCGCACAATATCTTTTTATTTTACTCGCATAACAGTTGATTGAGGTATCTCTAAACAATTTTTGAGTCATCCACGACTTGTTTTTGTTCCGATAATGAACTTGAAGTATGCTTCCTAATGTTTTTGAAGATTCGTGGATTCTCACTGTGCCATATCACAAATGGTTTCAGTTTATATCCACATTACCCGTAACAAAATCGTAATACGGGCATTAAGTGCTTTGAAACTAGGTATAGATTTTAGCTTTTTGTCGATGAATGTCCGTTCGGTCACTTTTTTCCGAAACAAGGACGTCTCATCCATATTAAATATTTGCTGTGGCAAATAAATCTCCTCCGTAATAATTGTATCCAACTTTTCCGCAAACTTTTGGCAGCCTTCTCAGCACTTGCAGATTCCCATACATTTTCACATTATGCAGCGCAAAACGCTGCTTGAATCTCATGAACCAACCGGAAGAAGCCTTGAATTCGTAGTCATTATCTGCTTTCTCCTTCAAATGTTGAAGAGACTTAGTGTCTTAGCGGTTATGGCCATAGTGCTTAGAGGTATGCTCTTTTGGTTCAGATCCTCTATCCATGATGCAAGTAGCTTTTGCATATTACCGATAGGACGACCTTCTTGTTGCTTCGCCTCTATCGTCGATTTAATGGGAGCAGATCCTTTCACAGCCTCTACGATTTTATCCTTATTTTTTCCAAGTGTTCGTCATTGTAGAATGAGACCATCCGAAGTCATGTGCGATCACA
Source organism: Typopeltis vanoorti (assembly GCF_054136105.1). Lineage (NCBI taxonomy): Eukaryota > Metazoa > Arthropoda > Arachnida > Uropygi > Thelyphonidae > Typopeltis > Typopeltis vanoorti. The sequence goes on from NC_143559.1 coordinate 81,882,710, forward strand.
GTGACGGGCTTATCAGCTTCATCTTGCAACTTCGTTTCAAGATCAATTGCTCGCCTCTTTTTCTGTGATTCTTCACTAGGTTTTTTAGATTGTGCGTGTAGGGACCATATTGCACAAAACATCTGCAATATGGCCCCTACATAATACGAAATAACTAACGATAAATACACAACTAACCCATTTCTCAAACAAAAATCAACATAGGAACTGTTGAAGACACGTACCGACTGCCGAGGGAGTTACCACTGTAAGCATGTTGCCACTATGCTCGCTCGCTTGCGTCTTGTTCGAAAGTATAGCCGAAAATATTATTTATTACCTTATGGGATCACGGACGTATCTTCGAAAGGACGTAACTGGAACGGACGTAAGTCGAGGGGTGACTGTGCTTTGTTTTTACGCGATATTAATTTTTCATTGAGTTTCATTTTCATGCTTGTTTCATATCTGGTACTTTAAATATTTCTGTGTATTTTAAGATTGATATAATAAAAATTGATGACAAGTATTTTTCTTCTTAATTAACCGCTTGCGGCCCGATTATTAAAAATAAAAGTCGAATGTATCCCGTAAGTCTGAAAAGGTTGCCGACCTCTAAATGTTCTAAATGCAACCATACCTTCTACGTATATATAAATTACATCACATATTATAAATACGAGTACAGACATAACTAATGCCTAAAATATAACAGAATTATTCGTAAGAGGGCGATATTTACCGGTGAATTTATAATAATATAATCTTTGTCATGGAATTTGACTTGGTTTGCTCTACTTAAAAGACACGGACTCTGCCGAAGACCCAGTATATTAGCCTTTTATTACTGATTGTTATGTTTCTTAATAATTTCAAGACAATAAAAGGTTTAAAAATAAGACAACATACCCGAGTGGTTAGTTGTCTTATTTCAAAAAAATAATAATTAAAGAAAATGGCCAGCTTTCTCTTAACAATTTTATTTTCTTTAACAATCAAAACTTATGTGAATAAAGCTATGTAGATTGTTCAAAATATAAAGCTAGATCGATTCCTCATGGAATTAATTATATTTAGTTAATTAACTACATTTAACTCCGCTGAAATTATATTTCTTCTTACTTTTAGGTTCATATTGTTGCATCTCCAATGCTTCGAGGTAAGCAGTGTGTTGCTTTCTTGGTCTACTGACTCATCTTTTTTGTATTTGGTTTCCAGTTTGTTGCTCGTTTAACTAGTCTTTTTGGGGTCCATGTTATCAGCATGTTGATTCCATTCCAATCTTATCTTTCTATCTATGTGTCACTACACTGGAGAATATTTCTCCAGTGTAGTGATACTGTCTTGGAGTCGCCGGATTGCCCGGTGAGGGTGGAGATATCTTGCTAGAATTACCGTGTCGTCTGTATATAGAGCTGTGATGGTTGTCCTCGGATTTTGTGGAATGTTCGCGATGTAGACCGCGAATAGTACGGGGAGGGCAGCAGGGAGCCCTGCGGAACTTTTGCTTGGGTTTTGTGCCTGGTTGAAACTGTTCTGTTGATTTTTACCTGCATAGTTCTTTCACAGAGGTATGCTTTTATTAGTGTTATTAAATTTATTGGTATTTGCATTTATGAGTTAGTTTCTAGAGAAGGCCTTGGTGCCACATCTTGTCGAAGGCCTTTGCTGTGCTCTCTTCGGATGTCAAATGGTTCATTTGGTATGATTCCTAGTTTATCTGTTGTTTCTTGTAATCTTGAGAGGATGACTATTTCTGGGACTTTTTCCTAGGTTGGATAGTAGACTAATTGTCTGTAACTTTGGGAGAGCTGGGGGTCACTGCCTGGCTTCTTTATGAGTATGATGTCAGCGATTTTCCATGCAGTGCTGCAATCTTATCATTGCGTTTGTTATGTTCACTAAGTGCACTAACCTTTCTAGGAAGCAGCTGTATAATTTTGTTGGGGATGCCATCTGGACCTGGAGCTTTTTTATTATTGAGATGCTGTATGATATTCATTAGTTTGCTGGAATAGTGGGGGTGATGCGTTATGAGTTATCCTTGGACGGTCTTAAGGTGCGTTTAACCTGTTGATGAACTTTGTAGATGAAGTTAAAGTTTATTATTTCATATGGTGGTCTACATTGTTTTTCCAGATTATCCACAAGAGCTTCAGCTTTTTCCATATCAGTGTTTGCAATTCCGTGTTTGGCCTGTATGGGGGAATGACTTACGTTTGGTACGAAGGGTTCAGGAATTTCTGGATTGAATTATGATCTTCTGGATTGAGTGCTGACTATTCATGTTGTTTAGGATTTTCTTGTCTTGCGGAGCTCTTTCGTTGTTTTATCTCTTTCTGGCTTTATTTTATGTTCTAATTAGATCCATGATGTTCTTTGGAAGCCGGCTTGTCATGTGAGTGATTGTAGTTTTGGTGAGTGCTGCTAGCGCTTTGCTGATCTGATTTGTTAAGTTATTTACAGCTTCATCTATCTCTTCTTTTTTGTGGATGATGAGAGCTGGGCCGATGTGTTTGGTGAGAATTTTGGATAGCTTGTCCTATGCTATGAAGGAATGCGGGGAAGGGGGAGAGTTGATCTTGAGTGCTTAGTTTAAGCCGAATGGTGTTGTTGGTCTGAGGATAGCTCTAGTTGATACTGATATCTGATGTTTCTGAAAATAACAATGTTTAGTACATCTGATCTACCATGAGGGATGGGTGGGTCTTGCTACTCAAACGAGTTTTGTACTGTATAGTTGTTTACTGTGCGGCCGTTTCTGTCGATAGTGGAGCTGAACCATGCTATGTGCTTGACATTTAAGACTCCTGCTATGATGATGGCGTCTGTGGAGCAGAGGATGGCGTCCAATTCTGACATCAGTAGGGAGTTGCCTGGTGAGTGGCAGGCTGCGTATATCTTGACTCTGCAAGCATCATTGGTGTGCACCTCTATGTCGATTACCTGTGGCTTAGATATGGCATTGTGCTTTAAATAGGTTTTGATGTAAATGGCGCTACCTCTGCATCTGATGCCAAGTCTATCCGTTCGGTACACGGCGTATCTTCTTAGTTTTGGGTTATTTGAGGGACGGAAATGCGTTTCATTGATTAATATCATGTCGGGATTACGTCTGTGTGCGAACTCTTGTAACTACTGTATCTTGTTGGAAAGATCGTTGGCATTCCAGGCAACAATTAGAAGGGAATTCGGTTGGATTTTGTTTTTATTCATGACTGAGGACTGTCAGAATGGAATGGGTTCCCTGCAGGAATCTCTTTGTGGAAGATGGTGAATGGCTGATTTTACTGAAATCGTGGAGCATGGTGGCTAGCGACGCAATCGAGGTTGCTGCAAGGTTGGGGCTCGTTTGGTCATTCGCAGCTACATTCTTCATTCTCATTGCTTGTGCATATGTTTGTATTGGAGATTGAATTCTTTCCTGAGTTATCGGGATTGGATTACTTTGTATTGGAGGATGATCATTCTGTTTGCTTCGAGTAGCATTGAGGAGGAGGGTGGTTCTTACAGCCCACGATTTTCCGGATGTAGGCTGCATCCTTTATAATTAGCGGGATGAGGTCCGCCTCAGTTGAAGCATATGCCGGTGCAGTTCTTGGCTTGGTTCAGGTGATGGTTTTCACCGCATTTCAGACACCTAAACTCTGCTTTGCATAATTTTTGGGCATGGCCGAATTTCTGGCTTCTATGGCATTGCCCTGCTGAAGCTCTTTTCTGAGAGGTTCTGTGGTGATCCTCTGAGACAACAGACTGCGGTTAATTCGTAAATCTGTTTTTGGGTGTTATTAATTTCGACCAGCACAAGTGGAATTTTTTTTGTCAAATCTGTACATTCTGCTTACCTTAATTGGGGTCAGGCCCTGGTTGATGAGGTCTGCAGTGATCTCGTCAGATGTGCTCCGTCAGATGAAAACCATCAACCTTTATATTTCTTTCGCTACTTATATGGAAGGTGTGGTACTGTATTTTGGAATTGTCCATTTTATCCCCTCATCTGTATTTTTGGCCTAGGAGTAGGCGATATTTTGTTCCCTGAGGATCAGTGAGACTGAGGTTCACTTTTCGTTTTTTCGTAGCATTACTGAGGGGACCTTTTCCCTGTTACTTGGGACATTTCGTGCAGAGTCCTCCTCCATGTGAACATCAGTTCTGCGTCTCTTGCTGGAGTATTCCTCCTGAGAGCTCATCTGTCGGGGCTCCTTAGGTGGGGAAGACAATTATATTTCATCGTCTGCATCCTCCCCCTCACCCTCAGGATCTTTTGTGTATAAGAAAGGTTGAGGAAACCGGCCATTTGGTCTTGAATTTCCTCAATAGCCTCTTAAACAGGCCAAGCACTCGATCTCTGTTCAAGTGCTTGACCTGTTTGTGCTAGATCAAATCGCTTACGTTTTCCATACCAGCACGCATAGAATACCACCCGCTGGAATCTACAATCGCCCGCTGTTGGCTAGGGTTATTGCCAGCCTTGAAGACGCTTATCAGTTTCTCTGGTTCACAAATGTTATCCACAGATTTAAAAAACAAAATTAGTATTAGAAATACATCAATTTTTCATAACCGGAGAGCTTAGACTTAACAGTTACAACTAACACAACTGACTAATTATTTGAATTTCAAGTCATTCAATATTAGATAATTATCACCCACAATATCAGGAACACTAAATTACTTGAACAGTCTCGTGTTACTCAATTCACTGCATCTATCTTCTTCTCATCATCAAGGCAAACACACAAATTACGCAGTAAATATATAAATATAAATATATTTTATTTCATAATTTCAAAACGAGCCTAATCTCATGACTACACCCGCAGGATTCTGAATCACATTTCCAATACCAATACCAATAACATTACTGACAGGATGGGTGAAGCACTAGTGCTTTTCATAATTCCCCTTTGCCTGTAATGAGAGTTGTTTGGGAATGGGAGATTTGTGAGCAATTAAGCTCGCCCTCTGAGGGCATTTGTGTTAGCTATGATCGGTTGAGAGAAGAATAGCCTTCGGTCTTCTGTGTTTGTAGTAATAAGTCTCGTTGTAATTGACAGCTTGCACTATTAGTGGGTTTGAATGTGAACTTGACTTCAAGAAGAATTTTTCTGCAAGATCACGAAGAAGGGAGGAGATGTATGGAGTGCCGGTTTCTCGGCGAATCTGTGAATTTCTGACGAACCACGGTGCATCCAGGATCATCCTAAGGCATTTATTTTGGATTCTCTGCAATTTCGAAATGTTTGATCTTGAAGTGTGACTCCATGCTGGTGAGGCGTAGGTGATGACAGGACGTATTACCATCCGGTAAAGAAGCAATTTATTATGTAGGTTCAATTTGCTCTTACGGTTGATCAATGGGTAGAGCTGAGCTATGACTTTGGAAGATTTGGAGCAAATGAGATGATTGATGTGTTTGTTGAAAAGGAGTTTCTTATCCATTAATACCCCAAGATATTTGGTCTCTGATTGCCATGGGATCTTTTGACCAGAGAGCAGGATGTCTTCTTTGTTGCAGATTTTTCTTTTGAAAACATTATGGCTGAGCTTTTGAGGGGGTTCACTTGAATCCTCCAGTTGGTGAACCAGTTTGCTAGCTCATACCTCCTTGGAATCTAGTGATTGCTAGGTGAGGGCTGAGTGAAATAGCTAGAATAGCGGTGTCGTTGGCATAAAGGACCATGGTAGTTGTTCTTGGATTGAGTGGAATATCTGCCATGTAAGTTGTGAAAAGTATTGGGGCCAGAAGAGAACCTTGAGGTACTCCCGCCAGAATTTTGCGCCTTGAAGAAACAATTCTTCCATTGAGTTTTACTTGCATGTATCTTTCATTGATATATGAATATATGAGTTTCACTAGTTTAATTGGGACATTGTTTTCAATTAGTTTGAAGATAAGGCCTTGATGCCAGACCTTATCAAAGGCCTTGGCAACATCCAAAAACACAGTGTGAAGGTGCCAGTTAAAACAATGAGTGATATGTTCTGTTAGTCGGTGAATTTGTTGCACCGTGTTGTGAGCTTTGCGAAACCCAAATTGCTCATTTGGGATTATTTTCTGTTGGTCCACTGCTGATTGTAGTCTTGATAGGATGACCTTTTCTGTTACTTTGCCGAGGCAGGAAAGAAGACTGATGGGCCTGTAGCTTTGGGGAAGTTGTGGGTTATTGCCAGGCTTTTTCAGAGGTATAATGTCCGCAATTTTCCAATCTGTGGGAAAGTACTGGAATCTTAAAATGGAATTGGTAATATTAACTAGATGAATTATGGCTTTCCGTGGAAGTAGCTTTATTATTCTATTGGTAATGCCGTCAGGGCCCGGAGCCTTTTTATTCTTCAGGTGGGAAATTATATTTATTATTTCTGTTGGTGATGTGGGGGTGATGGTTTCTGAATCATCCTTAGACTGACTTAGTGCATTTCTAACTTTACGATGAACTTTGTGAATAAGATTGACATTTAAATTTGCGTAAGATGGGCTGCATTGATTTTCCAGATTGTCAATTAGGGCTTCTACTTTTTCTTCATCTGTGTGTGCAATTCCAAGATTGGTCTTTAAAGGGGGAAGTGGTTGTCTTTTGGTACGAAGAGATTTTACAAACTTCATGGAGTTATCTTCTGGGTTGATTTTTTTGAGTTTAGTTTCCCATTTGGAGTTCCTGTGGATCTGGAGGGCTTCTCGCACCTGTCTGTTCAAAATGTAAGGTTGCTTTGTCCTGCGGGACTCTAGTATTGTGATATCGCTTTCTGGCCTTATTTTTGGCCCTGATCAGGTCCATTATCTCTTCTGGGATCCAGTTAGGAGCGTGGAAGACAGTGGTTTGAGTGACTGATCTATTGCTGAGTTGATTTGCCTAGTTAAATTGTTTACAGCTTGATCTATTTCTTCTTTTTTACGAATTACAGGGGAGGACTGATGTGGACCAGGAGAACCTTAGAGAGCTTGTCCCATGGTATGAAAGAATGATGGGGAGAGAGCTGATCTTGAAGTCCTAACCTGAGTAGGATGGGATTATGATCTGAGTTAAGCTCTTCTACTATCTCCAGCTGGTATTGATATTTGATGTTTCTGAGGATAACTATGTCTAATACATCAGAACTTCCTGATGGGCTGTAGTGTGTGGGCTCAGTGGGTCCAGCTACTATTGATGAGTTGAGTAATGTATAGTTGAATAAGGTACAGCCTTTGGAATTGATTGACGAACTGAACCAGGCCGTATGTTTGGAGTTTAGGTCTCCTGCTATAATTATGGAATCCGTGGAGCCGAGGATGGAGTCTACGTCTGCTGTCAATAGTGGAATACTGGGAGGGTTGTACACTGAGTAGATTTTGAGTTTGCCTGCGTTATTAGTGTGCACCTCCACACCCGTCCCTCAAAGTTTAGAGTTTGGGGGTTAGTCAGTGCGTTGTGGCTTAAATAATTTTTGATAAAAATAGCTGAGCCTCCTCCACTAGAGTTAAGTCTGTCTGTCCTGTATAAAATATAGCCTCTTAGTTTTGGATTGTTTGATGGTCTGAGGCGGGATTCACTGATCAAGATTATATCTGGATTGTATCTTTTTGCAAATTCTTGCAGCTCGAGAATTTTATATGTTAAGCCATTGGCATTCCATGCTGTTATCATGAGAGAATTTGGATTAAAATTTTTACACATTATAGAGAGCTGTTAATATGGATTGGGTTTCTAGGTAGAATCTTTTTCTGGAGGATGGTGAGGTGCTTGCTTTTCTGAATTCATGCAACATTGTTGCAAGTGACGAGGTTAAAGCTGATGTGAGATTAGAGCTTGTTCGCTCTTGTGATGAAAAAGTCTGGGTTCTTACCGCTTCCGCATATGATTTGGACATGAATGAGGGTCGAGTGCCTTCCTGTGTTGTCGAATGTGAGGTATTATGATCTGGAGGGCGAACTGCTTGGTTCTGTGTTGTGTCATTTCTTGTAGGAACGTGGTTAGTTCTTGTTGATCCACGGTTTTTTGGATGGAAGAGGCAACCCTTGTAATTAGAGGGATATGGCCCTCTACAGTTGGCACAACAAGCAGGTGTGGATCTGAGTTTGGTGCAGGAGTTAGTTTGGTGACCCTCACCGCAATTTAGGCATCTATATGCAGTTTTTGCACAGTTTTTGGGCATGCCCGAACCTCTGGCATCTGTTGCACTGCCCTGCCGATGCCTTCTTCCTTAGAGGTTCGGTTGTAATTTTAAGCTTACAAATATCCATAACTTCATAGATGCTTTTTTGTGTGTTGGAGATTTCGACCAACACCAGTGGCATTGGTCTTTTATCAGACCTCAACATTCTACTCACTTTGGTTGGAGTTAATCCTTGATTGATGAGGTCAGCTGTGATCTCATCAGTTGTGATACCCTCAGCCACTCCTCTTAGAACTACTTTTAAGTTGTTCTCCTAAATAGCGCAAATGTGTGGAAGGGCAATTTAGAGTTGTCAAGCATTTTCGTCATCAAGCGATGATCAGTGACAGTGATAGGGTGAATCTCTACACCCTCTTCAGTATTTATTGCCCAGGAAAAATTTATATTTTGTTCTCCTAGGGATCTTGAGACTGAGGTCCATTTGTCTTTATCTCGAAGGATGACTGGAGGGACATTTTCTTTTCTATCTTGGGTGGTCTGAATTTGTTGAGTTGTTACATCAACTTCCAATCCACCTTCCGATGTTCTGCGTCTTTTATTAGAATGCTCTTCATGAGAACAATCGAACTATCAGGGAGTCTTTGAAGGTGGAACAGGTGTAATGTCCAAATCATCATCTTCGGTGTCATTTACTTGACTGAAGAGATTCAAGCAACAAGGATAATCTGTTTCAAATTTCTTTACGAGGAATTTGAGAATTCAAGTGACATATCTTTGTTTAACTGTTGAATGGCGTCTTTGATATCGTTTACATTCTCCATTCTTGAATAGGTATAAAATATTTACAATGGCGAAGAGAATAGGCTACGGCCAGAAAATTGTATCAAAAGTCAAAGTCTTACCTCGTATTCCGCAAACAAAGCAGATTCACAATATCTAAAACTCACTAATCACCACTTAAATCAAAAAACATTCTTCGCAACAACAACCATAATGCGAGACTACAATGCGAGCCGCCATTTTTTCTGAATCACATTAACTTCATTAAAACTTCATTAGCTACAGCATTGCCATTTGTTACCCTGGAAGTCCTAAAAAGGACTCTTCTTTTATCCCAACCACTCCTGAATCACATTAGGCCTTATCCTTATAAGGACTGACTTAAAGGGGCGAAGCAAGAATGCTTTTCATATTCCCCGTTATCTGTGGAGGACAGTGTAAGGATAAGGTGTTATTGAGCTATTAATTAAACCTCTGATCATGGCAGGAGGGTAACAGCAATAGCCGAGCCTCAGTTAGAACTTCATTGGCTACAGCATTGCTATCCATTACCCTCCAAGGGTATTGGATTGAAAATTGGATTGAAAATCAATCACTGCATCTCACGGTCGATTGATTAACCATTGACCATTGACGTTACTGACAGGATGGGTGAAGCACAAGTGCTTTTCATATTCCCCTTTATCTGTAATGAGAGTTATTTGGGAATGGGAGATTTGTGAGCAATTAAGCTCGCCCTCTGAGGGCAGTAGTGTTAGCTATGATCAGTTGAGAGAAGAATAGCCTTCGGTCTTTTGTGTTTGTAGTAATCAGTCTCATTGTAATTGACAGCTTGCACGATTAGTGGGTTTGAATGTGAACTTGACTTCACGAAGAATTTTTCTGCAAGATCACGAAGAAGGGAGGAGATGTATGGAATGCCGGTTTCTCGGTGAATCTGTGAATTTCTGACGAACCACGGTGCATCCAGGATCATCCTAAGGCATTTATTTTGGATTCTCTGCAATTTTGAAATGTTTGATCTTGAAGTGTGACTCCATGCTGGTGAGGCGTAGGTGATGACTGGACGTATTACCATCCGGTAAAGAAGCAATTTATTATGTAGGTTCAATTTGCTCTTGCGGTTGATCAATGGGTAGAGCTGAGCTATGACTTTGGAAGATTTGGAACAAACGAGATTGATGTGTTTGTTGAAAAGGAGTTTCTTATCCATCAATACTCCAAGATATTTGGTCTCTGAATGCCATGGGATCTTTTGACCAGAGAGCAGGATGTCTTCTTTGTTGCAGATCTTTCTTCTTGAAAACATCATGGCTGAGCTTTTGAGGGGGTTTACTTGAATTCTCCAGTTGGTGAACCAGTTTGCTAGCTCATTGATACTTCCTTGGAGTCTAGTGATTGCTAGGTGAGGGCTGAGCGATCTGGCCAGAATAGCGGTATCGTCGGCATAAAGAGCCGTAGTAGTTTTTGGGTTGAGAGGAACATCTGCCATGTAAGTTGTGAAAAGTATTGGGGCCGGAAGAGAACCTTGAGGTACTCCCGCCTGGATTCTGCGCCTTGAAGAAACAATTCCGTTGAGTTTTACTTGCATGTATCTTTCATTGATATATGAATATACGAGTTTCACTAGTTTAATTGGGATATTGTTTTCAATTAGTTTGAAGATAAGGCCTTGATGCCAGACCTTATCAAAAGCCTTGGCAACATCCAAAAATACAGCAGCAGTATGAAGGTGCCAGTTAAAACCATGAGTGATATCGATTGATTAAATATACTGAAATTATTTATATTTAATTTTGATAATTTAATTAAAATACTTTGGCTAAGAAATTGTAAGGTTTATTGAAAATTTTGAATTTTTATTTATTTTTTTAAAGAAATGTTTTATGTTATTTAATTGTTCATGTTATTTTTAATAAAATATAAATAAATACTTAAAGCAAGATGATCTATATTCTTATTGTTGTATCCATTAGCCAAGAATGATATATTCGCGATGTCATTCTACAATGACATAGCGAATTTATATGTACGTAATCATAACATATTTTGAAAAACAGATGCATCGCATTAGAATTGCATTCGCTTAAAATGTACCCCTTAACATTTATATTTATCGAATGCCGATTTAATATATTATCTCATTTTCTTCGCTTTTTAGTCAAACACCTTAGGATTCCTTTATTCTGGTAAGATATTTTATTGCTAATAATAACTACAGAAGAATTTTATATTTATAAATGCAAGATAAATATTAATATGAATAATATAATAAATAAATAGAAATATCTAATTAGATGGGATGTAATATCCCTAAACTTAAATAAATAGAAATACATTTTATTACATTGATTGATAAGGGGTTTATTTCTGTTAAAGACTACTAGAAAGAAACAATAACAAATAAAATTAAGAAAATATTTTTAAGAAAAAATATTTAAGAAAATATATCTATGGTATTTTAAAGATATACATAAGCGAAACATATGGAAGTAAAAATTTTTTCACATACCTTTGTAGAATACTCGAGGTTGGGGAACTGAAAGGAAAGGGGGGAGGGGAATAAAGATATACGAATTAAAAGCCGACGTATCGAGGATGGACTATCATTTTTTTTTTAAGAAGGAGAAAGATAAAATATAATAAATGAAGATCAAAGGTGGGGTCACGAGGTGTGAGCCGTTTCGACTAAGTCGGAATCGTTCTTACCGCTTCTAAATACAATTTTGATAGCTCAAAATGTTTTTTCTTCAAATGTCACAAATGCTATTTAGATCAAGCTAACCTATAATTGTCGTAATTATGATGACGTGGCATTTCCATGGTGTCAAGAACTTACCAAGAGCATTTTACACTACACGATGCACTATTTATTCCTCCATCTACGCAATACACACACACTACGCCAACTGCCGTCCATTAGTAATGATTTTTGTCTATAATTTTAATTGTTAATTTCATATATTGTACGTCATTAAACCGCATGCCTATAAAACAACTGTTAGTCTTCACTGGCATTTTTTTTTTAATCACGTCCGATTGATAAGTCGGTTTGAATGACTGTTAGAGAAATAAATTAGGGAGAAATCAGCTCGGTATTAGGAACTTTCTAGATGGAATTATTTGACTAATTAGTTGAAATGACAAAAGCCAAGCTATCGAGAAGCAATTTATAGTAGAACTAATCTATTTAAGAAACGCTTGATTCAAATTACATTAAGCTGATATAGAAGTATAAATAGAGTAATAATGAATGAATATTATTTTAGTTTTACGCTTTTTTGAATGGATAAATTCAACAGTAGCATTGCAATTATACTGATCTCGTTGTGAAACGCCTAGTTTCACAATCATATCTATCTAGGTTGTGACGTTGGACGTTACAATCATACTTAGAATTTGACGTGATATCCTAAATCCTAAATCTAAAGCAAAAGTATTTTTTACTTTCAGTTTACATTATTTGAAACAACTCGATAATTTTAGCAGGAAAAAAGATAAATGTATCTTATATAAAAGTTTTTCAGGTGTCTTTCTTAATCTATTATTCAAAAATAATATTTTAAGATAATGATTAATTTTAATATAAAACAAATACGTTTTTATATTAAATTTGTTGAAAGTTAAAATTTTAAAATTATCTACACCTAATCATTTGAAGGAAAAGCAGTTCTCAGTTATGCTAGGTATCTGCAAAAAAATTTTAAACCTGGGTTAAAATGCCTTACTGTTTTATAGTTAATAACTATAAAATTATTGAAACAGATTTTCATGTTTTAGGAATAATTTTAAGAAGGATAAGACTTTCAATTTTTCATGTTTCCTGTGTATGTACATGCGTACAAATCTTCTTCCTCTTTATCCCACTTGGTCCGCTATGATAATGCTACTGAGGGAAACCCCAGTCAGCTTGTTCACGGGTTTGCCTTTTCCGAGGGACTAAAAACCCTCTAACTATGCATGAGACTGGTTAACTCACCTTAGTCGAAAGAGACCAGATAAAGGTTCCTCACGTCCAGGGCAGGTCGGAGAGTATCTGATGCCCATAGACAAAGAAAATTTAGGCGTCCTCCCCTATATATTCTCTCTCTCTCTATATATATATATTTTGTCATACTCACCCAAGCACACGTACACCTACACGTGGATATTTATAAAACGCCCCTAGGGTCGCCTAATGATAAAATCGGCCCTTCTCACTTCACTGACGGGAATCAAACCCAGGTCTTCACGACCAACGGACTTCGTCTATACCGACTAAGCTACGGAGGCTCTTTGTACATGCATGCAAGTAAAAACAAATAATGTATTTTTATAGATAACTAAACTCGCAGAACGCAGAACGTTGCTGATTTGTTGGGTAAAGCATAAATGCTTTTCATATTTCCCTTTGTCTGAGGGGGAGTTCTTTGAGTGGAGAGTTATTGAGCGTTAAACTCGCCCTGGAAGGGCAGTGAGATTAACTGTGTCTAGCTGAGCATGGAATTGACTTTTGGTCTTTTGTGTTTGTAGAAATCTACTTCATTGTAGTCTGAAGCTTGCTTGATCAGTGGGTTCGGATGTGAAGAACTCTTCTGCTAGGTCATGGACAAGGGATGTGATGTAGGAAATGTTGACTTCTTTCTGAATTTCCGATGAACCATGGGGCATCCAGAATCATTCTCAGGCATCTGTTCTGTATGCTCTGCAGCTTTTGAATATTTGTATTCAAGGTGTGGCTCCATGTAAGAGATGTGTAAGTGATGACTGGGCGTATTACCATCTTGTATATGAGTAGTTTGTCCTGGTATCCAGTTTATTTCTTCTGTTGATCATGGGATAGAGCTGAGCAATTGTTTTGGATGTCTTCGAGCTAATGTGTTTTATATAATTGGTGAATTGGAATTTTTTGTCAAGCATAACACCGAGGTATTTGACTTCGCTCTGCCATGGGATCTTGACACCTAGAAGGTGTATGTCTTCCTTGATCTGAAACTTCTTTTTAGTGAACAGGATGGCTGAACTCTTCAGTGGGTTTGTTTGGATCCTCCAGTCCATCAGCCATTTCTCCAATGTGTGAATACTGTTTTGGAGTCTTTTGATAGCTAGTTTAGGACTGAGATATCTTGCTAATAAAGCGGTATCATCCGCATATAATGCTGTGATTGTTGAACTAGGATTTTGAAGAATATCAACTGTAGATAGAAAACAGCAGGGGAGCCAGAAGAGAATCCTGCGGCACACCTGCCAGGATTTTGCGTCTGGTTGATATGGTTTCATTTATTTTTACTGGCATGAATCTGTCTTTAAGGTAACTATCTATGATTTTTATTAGATTAGTTGGCATGTTAAATTTGATGAGTTTGTAGAGAAGACCCTGGTACTACACCTTGTCAAAAGCCTTCACAGCCTCTATAAAGACCGCAGCAGTGTGGAGGTTCCAGTTGAAACTTGTGGTGATAAATTCAGCCAATCGGTGTATCTGATGTATGGTGCTGTGGTTTTTTTCTGAATCCGAACTGCTTATTAGGGATAATACCTAGTTTATCTGTTGCTGATTGAAGCCTTGTAAGGACGACTTTTTCCGCAATCTTACCTAGGCTGGACAGTAGGCTGATAGGTCTGTAGCTTTCGGGGAGTTGAGGATTTTTTCCAATCTTTTTGATTGGTGTGATCAGCCGTTTTCCAAGCTAAAGGAAAATATTTGAATCTGAGGATAGCATTAATAATATTGACTAGGTGCACAATGGCTTTTCTGGGGAGTAGTTTTCATCACACCCATCACACCCACCTCTACAGCAGTATATCTTCTGCTGAAGAGGTGGGTGTGATGGGTTCTGCCTTCTCCTTTTGTTCTGTTATGACCTGCCTGACTCTGCGGTGAATCTTGTAGATTAGATTGATGTTTAAATTCTCGTAAGAGAGGTTACACTGAGTTTCCAAATTGTCAACCAAAGCTTCTGCTTTTTCTTGGTCAGTGTGAGCTGCTCCTTTCTTTGTCTGAATTGGGGTATGAGTTGCCTTTTAGTGAGGAGGGTTCTCAAGAATTTCAAGATGGAGTTATCCTCTGGGTTCAGATTGTTCAGTTTGGTTTCCCATTCTTGATTTCGATGTTTCTGTAGAGCTTCCCAGACTTGTCTATTTAAATTATTCAGAGTTGTTTTATCTTGTGGGGCTTTTGTGTTATGATACCTCTTTCTGGCTCTGTTTTTCAGCCTGATCAGGTCCATAATTTCCTCAGGGGATCCGACAACTGGAATGAAAAATTGTGGTTTCTGTGAAAGTTAGTGCTTTTTTAATTTGGTTAGTGAGGTTGTTGACAGCTATATCTATCTCCTGTTTGTTATGGATAATGGATGCTTGGCCAATGTGGTCTGAGAGAGATTTGGAGAGCTTTTCCCCATGATATAAAGGAGTGTGGAGGAGAGAATTGTTCTTGTGTACCGAGCTTGATCAGAATGGGGTTGTGATCAGATGATAATACGTTAGCGTTTCCAGTTGGTATTGGTATCTGATGTTTCTGAGGATTACGATGTTCAGTACGTCGGAGTTTCCATTTGGACTGTGATGAGTGAGCTCTGTGGGTCCGGTTATGACAATAGAATTTTGCGTTGAGTAATGGTTTAGGGTGCGGCCTTTGATTGTGGAGCTATACCAAGCTGTATGCTTGCCATTGAAATCTCCAGCCATGATGATGGAGTCTGTGGAGCCGAGAATGGAATCCAAGTCAGATATCAGTAATGGAATGCTGGGTGGGTTGTATACTGCATAGATTTTGATACTGCCAGCATTGTTTGCATGAACTTCAAAACCTGTTATCTCTAGGTTCTTGGTTTGTGAATTGGTCAGTACATTGTGGCTTATGTAGTTTTAATGAATATGGCTGTGCCTCCTCCACTGAGAGTGAGTATGTTCGTTTTGTGCATTGCGTAGTTCTGTAATTTAGGGTTATTAGCTGGCCCGAGATGTGTTTCATTTACTAGAATTATATCAGGAGTATATCTGTGAGCGAATTCTTGTAGTTCAAGGATTTTGTTGTTCAATCCATTTGCATTCCATGCAGTTATGGTAAGGGAGTTAGGCTTATATTTCCTATTGCTCATGATTGAGGGCTGTCAGAATGGAATGGGTACCTTGAAGGAATTTCTTCATGGAGGATGGCGTAGGATTTATTTTGCTGAATTCCTGAAGCATGGTAGCTAGTGAGGCAGTTAGAACTGATGTAAGGTTGGAGCTTGTAAATTCCTTGGGGGAAGTATTCTTGGATCGTGTAGCCTCGGCATATGTTTTGGTCCTGGTTTCAGGTTGATTTCCTTTCTGAGCTGTCAAGGTGGAGATTATTTGAACTGGATGGCTATCTGTACAGTTGCCTAAGGTATCACTGCTGAGTGATGGATGAGCGGTTTTGAGAGACCCGTGGTTCTTTGGGTGTGCTATGCATCCTTTATAGTTGGCGGGGTGAGGACCTCCGCAGTTTGTGCACTTAGCTGGTGTAGATCTTGACTTCGCGCATATGAAGTTGGCCTGGCATAGCTTTTGGGCCTGCCCAAACCGCTGATATCTGTGGCACTGTCCTGCTGACGCTCTCTTTCTTAGAGGTTCCGAAGTAATTTTGAGGCCGCAGACAGCAGTTAGTTCATATATTTTCTTCTGAATGTTATCAATCTCCACAAGTACTAATGGCCTTTTATCAGACCCGAGCATCCTGCTTACCTTGATTGGAGTCAGGCTTAGGTTGCTTAGATCAGCTGAGATTGTGGTGATTCCTTCTGTGATACCACGTATATTACCACCTTTAGGATCTTTTCGCTTGGTAAAGAATGTATGGTAAAGAAGATTTTT
Organism: Typopeltis vanoorti; assembly: GCF_054136105.1. Taxonomy (NCBI): domain Eukaryota; kingdom Metazoa; phylum Arthropoda; class Arachnida; order Uropygi; family Thelyphonidae; genus Typopeltis; species Typopeltis vanoorti. The sequence goes on from NC_143559.1 coordinate 81,899,384, forward strand.
GTTGTCCAATAGCCTTGTCATCGGCCTGTAGTCAGTGACGGTGGCTGGCTGGATTTTGATTCCTTCATCTGAGTTATTTTGCCCAGTTGTATGTGATGTTTTGCTCCCTGAGGGCTGATATGACAGAAATCCACTTCTCCTTGTCCCGTAGAATAACTGGGGGTACACCTTCTCCGAGTGTTTCGGCGCGTCCTGTGTGGGTAAGTCATCCTCCATAAGATCGTCTGCTGTTCTTCTTCGTTTGTTTGAGTGCTCTTCTTGTGAGTTGTTACGACGGGAGTGTTTAGATGGTGGAACAATTATGAATTCCCCTTGGGATTCTTCATCCCGTACGTCTGGATCATTTGTTTTGGCGTACAGGTTTAAATAACCCGGTCGGTCAGTCTCAAATTTTGCCATAATAAGTGTTAAAATGTCTAATGACTCCTCCTTGTTTAGAGACTTAATCTGTTCTTTGAAGAGATAACTAAGCTTTCTTATAAGGACTGGCTTAAAGGGGCGAAGCAAGAATGATTTTCATCTTCCCCGTTATTTGTAGAGGACAGTGTAGGGATAAAGTATTATTGAACTATTAAAGCTCTGATCATGGCAAGAGGGTAACAGCAATAGCCGAGCCTCAGTTAGAACTTCACTGGCTACACTGCAGCATTACCATCCATTACGCTCCAAGGGTATTGGATTGAATGAATCAATCACCTCACGGTCGATTGATTCCAGTGATTTCCCATTAAGTTCTTAAAGTTCTTAAAAGAACTGGGCGATGGACTGAGTCCTTGACTCTTTATCCCGTCATCTGAATGAAGAAAATCTGTGTGGACGGAGTGTTATTGAGCTAAAAGCTCTAGTCATGGCTGGGTAACGGCAATAGCCGAGCCTCAGTTAAAACTTCATTGGCTACAGCATTGCAATTTGTTACCCTGGAAGTCCTAAAAAGGACTTTTTTGGTTAGATCAACCCTCATTATTATTCGTGATCCCCCATCACATGTATTATTGCTTTTCATTGCAATATGATCGTTGATCTTAAATGGTGTATAATTTTTGGGGGGAGTAAAATACTGTCTTTTTTTTAATGATCATTTATTTATGCATATTCTAATTTCAGCTATTTTATATATGAAGTTTGAAATTACACACTTAATGTGCAATACCTGTAGCTAGGCAGTCTCGAATTTTGAAATTATCTGCGTCAAGATTACAATAAATAAATCAACAAGAATTGGCGATTTCGTAGAAATCTCGCAGTTTCTTTCCTTCCTATCAAATGATTGGCGTATCACATGTCGCTGAGTGGGAGGAGTACATAATATTGGTAATAAAAAAAAAGTTCTATTTGGCAACTCGCATATCATTGGCACCCACAGTAGATAATTGCGGCCATTTTACAGATGTTAGTGGCTCCGAAAAAAGGAAAAATAAAAGTTCTTTCGAGATGACTATAGTCGGTACAAATATGTTAGGTGGATGCTAGGAATAGATGCTTCTGAATCCATCTCCCTTTTTTTTTGGGGGGGGGGGGAGTCTTTTTTTTTTCGAACAGTACATTGTATAGTGTAGCTGTAATTGCGAATCATTCACAGTAGACTGCATGGAACAGCGCACAGTTTTTTTTTAATATTATCTGCTTCAAGATTTAGTCCAATCCTCAAAATTATAAACATAGTGTACATTATTAGCATGGGTGGGCAAATATTTAGATAATCCGTAAATCATGTAACAGAGAACAAACACAGAACGTTTTTCAAGTCACCTGAGGTCTACAATATAAGCGGGCCGGTGGTCTCGCACCGAGCTGGAAATTCATGTCCATCTAAAAACAATCGCAAACATCCGTGCTCGTTGCGTTATTCTAACACGCAGTCAGGGGTTGTTGTTGGGGGGGGGGGGGATGTTTACACAATCCATTCGGCTAGTCGTCGTACACAACGACCTCTACTTCAGAGTGTCAAAACCTGCCGCCGAAGAACTAAGAAACCGTGAAAATTGCAGCATCCCAATGTGCATAAAGAGTTAGAATTCACCTTTCGAATAATTTATTTTAACAACATATCTCCGAAATCCGTCACTTAACTGTCTTTGCAGGAATGTCTTATCAAAATACCATAGGACTATTATTTTGCCTCTATTTACTTCCGACATAATGGCGTTCTGTGACATTTTCATGTCCCGAACTCATGGTGACACTCAGGGTAAGAAAAGTCAATGATATGGCTAAGATGGAAAAAATAAATAAATAAAAAATACACAAACACTGTTCCTTTCTCTTGGTGATAAAGTTTTTCCTTCAGAAAAAGTGGACTCTATCGTCCTGCAACAGCAAGAACAATACAGATATTTACGCCGTATTTAAGTTACAAATAGTTGTAGATGCGTATAGAGGGGTGTATTAAACAGCAGAGAGTGCCCGCTTGCGATGAGTTCTTGGACTCCATGAAAGTGTCGCGTAATATTTTGAAGAGATAGTTTGATGATTTGTTTTGTGGTATTATGGCGTGTGCTATTATAGACAGCGTGTTAGACTAAAGGTCGTGAGTTCAGTCCCCACCTGGGGCACGCAAATGAAAAAATACAAAAATGTATTTTTTCATTCTGCAAAAATCGGCAGATGTTTTATTATTCGTTCATTTTGTATTTATGGTTCTTTTGTTGCTCGCAATTCTTCTACTATAGGATATCAATTCGTGGGTTTCGATATTGTTTTTTTTTCTTCTTCCAACTCACTGTTCAAATGGTTACACCATTTGATTTTGATCTTCATTCACTCAAATAATTTTTACCCTTTTATTTATTTATTTATTTCATCTCTTTTTCCATTCTTTAAATTTATTCATATAGTTCCTAAAGAGACTATTAAATATTCTCCTTTTTTTACTTCCTTTTGTTCATATGACAGTTTTATTATTTGTTTTACATATTTGATAACCAACGAAATGTTTTTTCTTTAGTTAACTATCAGTATTAATTAAATCAAGGAATTGTTTAGTTAAGAACAGAATATATTCTACTTCTATGATATCTACTGGTACGCCCACAGATGCGAGACCCTTCAACACTTCTGCGCATGTCAGAAGAAGGCGAATTCAATCCGATAATAGGGTATTTAATCCGTCTTGTGAGATGAGTTGTTTATTATTATACGTCGGAAAATTAACTTTTCTTTTATGAACATTGTAGTTTTTAAAGTGGTAACTATTTTGCTTGTATAACAGTTGGAAAATTTTATGTTTCAAGCACGTGATTTTGCGTGTTGGTAACTAATTCGTACAACAGCTTATTTCTGTTTCCCCTTCAATATGAATTGACTCTTCTTGGCACGTTGCCAGACTGGGATCTCGGATCTGTGATCGGACAGTACTTGTGCGTCTAGCCTTATTGTTTTATCTACTTGTAGCTATTGCACCACTGTTAGTAACTGTTAGGTATTAGAACTGAAAAAAATAAACAAACAAAATTGAAAAACTACAATTCTTGTTTTTCAAAAAAAAAAAAAAAAAAAAAAAAAAAAAACAAGAATTGTAGTTTTGTGACTCGTGTCACTAGCTCACCACTACATTAATAATGTTCTCTGGTTCGATGAATATAAATATGCTATTCGTAAATCTACGATCATTAGTAGCCAATGACGATAGAATTATGCAAACTGCCAACGCAAATAACTTCCCACACGCCAAGAATACTTGCATGTCTCCTGTGGTCTTTCATTAGAGAGACCTCACAATATTCCAGGATAGCTTGGATTACAACCATCCTTCTGGTCTTGATGGTACGTTCCCAATTTCACTTACAATCGTGCTCCAATGTAAATACCCATTCTGTATCTTGTATAGTAGATGCCATTCTCATTATCCATCTCGACCATATATTCAACCATCCGAAAACTGAGTTATAAATTTCAATTCACGTACTTCAGCTACGGCACATTATTTCGAAATGAAAGGAGAACGCCATCAACAATCAACTTCTTTACCATCTGGAGAACCGCCAACTAATTAGTGACCAACAATATGGATTCTGTCTTTTTCACTGCACAGATCTCAAAGTCAATCCTTTGAACGCATGCCATGGAAAGGTATTGAGATCATGATTATTAGCGTATAATGATTCGACAGCCAGGATGCCCACATGGACTTTCGGTACCATCTTATGAAACCAATATATTATTATTGGTTGTGATGGTATTTTGTCTGTAAATTACTGACAGGTTTGCCTGGTTGCTAAAAAAAAAAAAAAAAAAAAAAACGAGTTTCAGGGAGTAAAAAACCCTGCGTCCTCCTTACCAAGAAGCCTCATTAAGCAACCAACTTATGATATTCTCTCTTCTGGCCTTCGTAGTTGCTAATTTTCTTCCTGGTCGTTCACCTGCATGGCATTCTCCCCCCCCCCCCCACATTTCCCTATGATGCCAGCGTATCCCAGGATTCCGTATTTTCGCTACTCTTCCTTTTACCTATTAATGATCTTCTGATCTTCTGTCACTAGCTTTAAACCTGCCCAGTTTTGCTGAATGACAAGTACTCGATGATCCAGGTCTTTCATAATAGGTATATTTGCTATTCTTCATTGCAGGAGGGATAAACTTATGAATTTCAATGCCAACAAAACGTAATCCTGTCTTGTTTTTTGCGAGAAAGAGCTCGCTTCGCTACCCGTTACTTTTTGATCATATACTCAGGAAACTCCAGTCAGGTTCAGATTTCTCTTCTTGTACTGACTTACTCCCTTGTAGTCCGTACTGAAACAAACACATCATAATCATAGTGTCTTTAGAAGAAAAACAATCTTTCATTCAAGACACCACCCAACCTTGGAAAAAGTTATCCGGACGATATTCAGAAAAATACAATCCGAGTAATACATGATTTTGTGTCTTACAGTGTCTAACTCCACACACACACACACACACACACACACACACACACACACACACACACACACACACACACACACACACACACACACACACACACACACACACACACACACACACACACACACACACACACACAAATTTTATATTTTTTTACAGGTACGTTCATGATGGACAATTTTCTGCTGAACTGGCCACCATCATTCTTTTATTTTAAATCTGTAAAAACACCAGCAACGACTGGTCAACATCAACACATTTTTCATCTTAAAATGGCGAAATCACTTGTACTCTTACTCTTTCACTTTCTCTACCGTTCTTTTATAGAACAACACTTAGACCATCTGCAGACCAAACCATTTTTTTCCTTTGTGCTTCTTTTTTTATTTTATTTCATCTTATTCTTAGGAAACCAAATAAGTTTCTATCAGGTAATGTTTATGTGTTGTTGTTGTTTGTCACTATCGTTATTATTAAGAAGAAGAATAAATTATAAAATTTAAAAAAGTAATCTTCTAACACAGAACTTGCTTCAAGTTACCAAGCGGCTATTCACGTCTGTAGGTACAAATCACGATTTTGACTTTTATTCATATGCCATACAAGAGATTCTTGCATACCTCCTACTACTCGATTTAAGATTGTGACATGATACATTGAAATCGTTTTTTTTTAAACAATAACAATGCCTCAATATTATTAAGATGGCCTTCACTTTCTTATTGCAATAGCTCCTAAATATTAATAAAAATATGCTTTGATCATCATTAACAAAATATTGGAGAGGGTGGATCGATGCGATGTGTTTAAGTGATTGAGACTCCGAACCAATACAAGTTACTACACAACAAACGAATAAATGAATGAACGATAGAAAATCCCGATATTATTGACCTCTCCAGAAGGAACAATAGTTGAAAACCGTAAAGTATGTCATTTATAAATATAGGACGGAAAGACAGAAAGATTTTTGCTGTTTCAGTGTGAATATTAGGGTGTAGCATATGCCCTATCATATTGTTGCAATCAAAATTTTCCACGCTTCTGAAACACATATGGCGTTGCAACAGTAAGGTCGTCTCAACATTTTACAAACGTCTGCTTTAACTGGTTAATTGATCAGTTCAAGCTGATCCAAAACTGGATCGGCTTAATGGCTCCACAGAATATTGGATTATTATCACATTATTAAATATTAAAATGTACAAAAGTGCATAACAAAATAACAAAATTTTATAATATATATCATATAGAGAGATAGCTGTTCGTAGACACCATGAGAGCAAAAACAGACCATAAAACACGACACGTAATGAGATTACCGTTAGCTACTTTTCGGCTCTCGTTCTAACAGAAGGTTAATTAAAACCAAACGAGTAATCTCGCAAATGGAGTACGAACATCAGTGACACACTTAGTTACAAGTACCACGTTTAAATACCTAGCAATGTTCTTCCCCAACCTTTCCAACTGGAGAACGTATGCTGATGGATCCCGAAATGAAGTTGGGACAAACTAGACTGTCATGACATCGTGATATGTCCATTATATAGTAGTCTAGTCTGGACATATCCCTTGACCACAAGAATGAATAATTTAAATTATCGGAATTCCATCTAACTTCGTATTTGTTATGTACCATCATTATCTTTAATTGTCTGCAAGTGTGTTCTTTTTTGAAGCCTGAACAAAAACACTTTTAATAAATAGTAGAAGTTATTTTGTATATATTAATAAGCTTATATACTGATTATATGGAATCATTGAAATGACTTTCTGTAATTCGTTGAGTTCCATTATCAGACTGTCTTGTTGAAAAGGGATAAAAAAGCATACAAAATCATAAAAAAACAGACATTTTATTCGATTCTAATAAAAAAAAAAAATTCAGCGAACAAAGCTGGTCAAACTTCGAAAGTCCATAATATGGCCAACATTAGATGGACATAGTCTGATGGTAAGAGTATAAATGCATAGACTGTAATAAGTGGTTGACACACAGCAATAAATTATAATCTTATAGTTAACCATCATATTAACGTACACGAAGAAATGCTCTTACATTTCTCGGATAGATACTGTACTCACTTTGATTCTCATTTAATACGGACTTTGGTATTTAAGAAAATAGCACCAAGAATCACAGTTTAGGGAGAAGTCAGGTTATAATCAATTCTCAGGATTATGTAAGCAATGCTAAATTAAATAAATCTGGCTGCTTACTCGTGGTCCTCAAATCTGTTTCTATTTTTTTCATATCTATTAATGCAAATAAGATATTTCAAACAGTTAACGCAACCTGAATCTTTAACTGATCAACGTGAACATATAATTTATGTGATTTCTACTCACGAAAGTTGCACGCCTACAGTGCATTTAGTATCATAGGAAGGTTAAAGATTTCTTTATTCTTTTAATTCGTTATATATATATATATATATATTTTAAATTTATTTTTCATAATCCTGAAACCGTGCTCTAGAGCCAAACATGCAACCTTTTCAAGCGACTTCACGCCTAAACGAAGACCGATTAACTGCATTTCAGATAAAATAGTGAATGCATAGCGACCGTAACGTCAATAAAACAAGAAAATAAAACAAGAATAACCGGAAATATATCAGGATTGTGACAGCAAATTTCAAAATTTATAGAAAATAACTGAAAATACCATTGTCCAGATAGAAGTATCTAGTTAACATTTCTCCATACCAAAACAGAAAAAAAATAATAATAATAAAAGATAAATAAATAAAATGCTTTTTCTTTGAGATTTGCAATGCCATTAAAAAAAAAAAAAAATCCCATTTGGTGTCTAGAGCAGCGTTTCCCGTTAATAGCGCACCTACAAAACTAATGTTTTGAGAGATACAACATTTCGTGGGTGGATTATAATCACATATGTAATTGCATCATTTTAATTTGAAAAGCAATGAAATTTTGAGATAATGTGTCATTGCACTTTGTTGATAATATATCCTATTTCTAACGATCTGCAACACACCTATAAAAATTACCAGTTAAAAATGTTTTAAATGATTTCATGTTTGACAAACAAAATTTTGATTTTCAGTTTTACAGGTAAACAACAATAATTAAATATAACAATAAATTAGTCCTTATAAGGACTGGCTTAAAGGGACGCAGCAAGAATGCTCTTCATCTTCCCCGTTATCTGTAGAGGACAGTGTGGGGATAGGGTGTTATTGAGCTATTAAAGCTCTGATCATGGCAGGAGGATAACAGCAATAGCCGAGCCTCAGTTAGAACTTCATTGGCTACGGTATTGCCATCCAATCCTCTAAGGGTATTCACTTCCATATTTATCACCTCATAAGATATTTATAACAAAGTTATATAATTTATTATATGGGTTATTTAAATAGCACACATTTATTTTAGAAATTTTAAAGATTTTTGCTTATAAAATTTAATATTAAAAACATTCTATTAGTTGCACTTATTTTATAAACAAATACTACATATATACACAAGCACCATTAAAATTTTATAGATTTTATAAATAGATCATTACCATAATAGCAGTGAATGTAAGTTAATTCAAAATTATTCAGTGGATCACTTTGAATGATAAATTTCAATAAGAAATATCAGTGTGAAATTTTATCAAAATTCTATCAGTCAGAATGTTATTAAGAATTACAGAGAAATGGAAGAAGCGATGTGTATAGGAACTAAACATTATCATAAAGTGCGTCAAAAATTGATTAAATTTTGTCGGTACGAATAAGTTTGCATTTATTTGAGTCCATTTTTGGGCTGAAGATCATATTCGATTTTATTTCAAAAAAAAAAACCCTTCAAGAATCAATCACACGCGAACGGTTCCTCTCATTGCATCATAATTGTGGCTCTTTTTACGATAGTAGATTAGCACTCCAATCACAATGATCAGAGCTAGGAGACAAGTTACGACAACTGCAATCACGATTCCTTTTGTGTTTTTGTTTTCATCGCTGTCGTCTGATTCGTCGATGTATCCAAAATGGGCAGTCGCAATGTTGGACATTTCACTCTTCGAGTGATCGTCATCAATAATAAGTGCAAAATAAAGATCGATGGTTTGGGTCGAATTGTTAGGCCTAAGAGAAAATTGGTCCGTTTCCACTGTAAAAATATGCGGTTGCCCCGACGATTGCGTACTGAACTTACCGGATAGAATTCTCGTATAACGAAAATCGCTAAAATTGGTAATCAGTTTTTCTTTATCCTCACTGGCTCGCAGATCGGCTTGAGCAACACCTAAATGGAAGAATTCGCCATTAGAAAATCATATGTAATACTCAATATACTGTGCTGCCATCTAGGAGGAATAAGAGGAACTAATATTTTTTATGTTGACCAAATGTGAGAAACAAAATCGTAAAAAATAGTTTATGTTCGAAACTTACCCTGCTTGATATCATCTGGAGTTGTCCATTGCAAAGTCACAACGTCTGCAGTCACATTAATCACTCGTAAATCGGTAACCCTAGAAGGTGGTTGAAACTTCAAGTATTCATCTAAATATTCCTGTAATTCAAACGATGTGTGATCTATCCGAGACGAGAAAGGTATCGGTTCTTCAAGATCCTGAGTGGTATTTTCTTCGTGCTCCCAGGTTTCAAAATCGGTAGCCTGAAAACTAGCTGATGGCATTCCAGAGGGATGATCTGCCAGAAGTAGACAGAATTAATTCAGTTTCATACTAACAACGTTTCTAATTAAAACAAAAAGTGTTATTTTGTTTCCCGTTATCACATAATAATTATTATTATTATGTGATATTACTTTTTCAAGCGTTCACATCATGGGTATTCTACAAGTCTCCTTTCAGCTCATTCTATAAAGACCGGATTAAGATCGGGGATCGGAACAAGTCAATTCATCAATGCTACTGTCCTCAAACCAAAGATCCACAGAAGGAAGCTGAAAAAATCTTTTCGTAAACTGTTATAACTTTAGAATTTCCCTCTTTAACTGGTCATATGACCACGGGCCAAAAAAAAAAAAAAAAATCATATTGATAATTTGAAACAACTTCGTCTGGAGTGTATTCCGAATTTTGGATACAAAGTGTATCGAATCAAACAAATTTCTTGTAATATTCCTATTTTATATCTTAAACATCTGCTCTTAGAGAATAAAAATGCAATTTTTGAATTCTAAGTATTTAAAGAGATTGTAGTACTGTTAGCACCTCATCATCTCTTAGAGAAGATTTTTTTTTCTCCGATGATAAACGCCCTTTCATCACCCCTCACTGTTTCACACTTTCCTCCTCCTCTCTGTCATAGTATTTCAGTTACTCCACTGACTCCTCTCAATATGCAGGCATATTCGACTTGCCAAGAAGGGATGAAGACAGCGCTGAATTTTGCTGAAATCATAAAAATGAATTGATTTGTTTTGATAAAGAGATTTACTAACGGATTTACTACCATTTACTAAATGGTAGTAAATCCGTTACTACCATTTAACGAAGCCCTTTGGTTGGAAAGATGTAGAATCTTTATCAGGGCTTTTCCATTTTGGAGTTAGTCGGTCTCACAGAGTTTACCAGGGCTTTTCATCCCGAAAACAGGAAAACCGGCCCCGTTATAATGCATATCAACAGACAAACAATAGTTTTCTTAGAGGAAAGCAGTCAAAGAATGGCGAGCCATTTAATTAGTGGATTAACCTGTCTCGGATGGACGACAAATGGATGAATAGAATTAAATTTCAGAATTTCCCTATCATTTAGTACGTTTACATTTCTGATAATGAGAAGAGTGAAGTTAATTATAAAAATAGGGAAAAATTATATACCAAGGCAAGTTCAGAGAGCAGAAGATATATTGCGTAAAGTAGATAAACGTCAAGTGCTTCAACAAGAGTTTTGCTGCTATCAAAAATGTTTGAAAAACTGAATAAACTGGTTGATTTCTCTAAATATATGAGGATTATTTATCTATTTTATTACGCTTTTTTAATTTTTGAAGGTGTTTTGGGCTATGGAAATTTATTATATGTATAATATCAAGTAAGGCATTGAAACATATGTCGTTTTTGTGGGCTCCAGACAGAAACTGTTTTGAATCTTAGGTGGAATGTCGTAAAAATTAAGAAATGCCATTCTAAGCGGAGATACAAGAAATTGTCTCATTTATCATCATAACGCTAATTACGGATATAGACCATATTGGTCTGTTCCGGTCTCATTATCCATCCAATATCCTTTTCTGAGGTCCACCCTGCCTTCTCCCTCCAATCGGCTTATATTTTAGTATTTGTTTAGGATCTCGGGTGTTGGCCATTTGGTTGACATGTTTTATCCATTTCTGTTTATAATTGTTTAGTTTCTGTTCTATTGATTTTGTTTTTAGTTCCTTTAAAATGTCTTCGTTCCATTTTTGATCAAATAATGTGTATTTTGCAGTTCTTCTCATAAATCTCATTTCACTTGTTTTTATTCTTTGTTTATCTTGGTAATTTATAAACGTACAAAGATCTCTATTCGGAAGATTCATTTTTATTTATCTTAATCCCTTATAATGTATTATTAATTTTCCGAGTAGAGTCTAGAGGTGATGAGAAAATTTTAAAATTTCAAGACACTGTAAAAAAGTGTCCTTTATCTTAAAGATTTCTGTTTTAAGCTTTTCTTGTTTATCTATTCTCTGAATTTCATTCAATTTCAATTCGGTTCACCAGTTTTTCCTGTTGAAGAACGTAATCAATTTTCCTAATTACAGAAAAAATATATAAAGTATGCACTTTTTATATTATGGGGAAGTCTTAGCTAACAAAACAATTTTTAGATGTAAGCGACCAAGTTCATGACTTGCACTGGCAACAACAACAAAAATAAAAATCCGCCAATATTAATAAATATTTTAAAACATGTTTAATATGTGTTCATTTATTGATATTTATTAATAGAAAAAAAAAGAAAAAATATAAAGATAAGTGGATGGAACACGTTGAAAGAATAAAAACAGAAACATTACCAAAACAAGCCTTAAATTACAAACATTAAGAAAACGAAAACCAGGCCGTCCTCTTAAGAGATTCAACGATGACTTCTAAGGCTGGAACAGGCCACTATAAATCCTTGAAAAGTATGATGAAGATGATTTATTAATATGACACAAGTGCCTCTAAAAACATGATCATTCAGTCAGAATGATACATGCTACCGGTTTAAATAATCAGCATTACTAGATGAACTGCGTTTTGACATATTAGATATTTTACACTAAAATCTCATTCACAGCGTAGTGTCGCTGAAGAGAAACTTGCCTGTTATGTTCTGCACTGAAGAAGGTTGGCGAAGATAAGCGTCGTCACCACGAACTTCGATGGAAACCGAATACTTCCCTGCACCTTGAAAGTGACCGTAGGAAGTCGAATACACTCCGTCATTCTTTCTGGTGTCAGCACCTGAAGGAGTCAACAATCAAATAAGAGAATTGGAGCTAGTGAAATTAATATTTATGCGGTTAATATTGTATATGAATGATACCCACCTGCTCCGTTGTCAAAGAGGAAAACGTGTTTGTGAGAACCATCTGGTAATGTGACCATTGCCGATACGTTAGCTCCAAGGACGCTGCTGTGATCTTTTGTGACCTCTGCAAAAATCCGCACAGGTTTTGCTTTTGGCAGTACGGTTTCGTCTACCCATGTTCTGACCCGAACTGGCATTCCGGCTGTATTACTGGCATGACCTGTGATTTTCATCAAAATTTCGATTGGTTCGTCTAGAGTGTTCTCCATTTCTACTAGATTAACCTAAGTAAAAAAAAAAAAGAAATTGGTAATCGCAAGAATTTTACGGCATTAATAAATTGGGTGAGTTGGGTAAATGATTTCTTTGTGCCTTCAACAAAATTCCACAGATGCGTTGTGGGAATTCTGACCAACCAGCTTAAATGAAATGGTGTTAAAGGAAGCGACCATACAGGTCATGAAATGTAATTGACTAAATCGATTCTGAAGTTAAACATTAATCAGCTATTCTTGAAAAAAAATGAATTTTTAAGAAGAGACTGTTTTGCAAGGACGAGAACAGAAATGTAGAGACTGCTACTCAAGCGCAACACTTTTCGGATAAATAAGTCCCGTAATATGTATCAAGCCAGTATAAGAAGAATCTTATAGCAACGTTTTAGTTGCTATAAGATTCTTCTTTACTTGTGGAAACCTAGAAAACCACAGAAAGAAGCGAACTTCTATTCAAATAGATCTGAATATAAATGGAGAGACAGAGAGCAATTGAGTGAAAAACAATGTAGAAATTGTGTGAGTGCGTGTGGGGGGATGTGATGGAGGAAAATAAAGCTTAGACATTACTACCCAAGATATTATTTAAGCACCACATGTGGGTCAACGAAAGCCGGTATTTTATGTCTGTTGATTGCTTGATTCATTCTGTGTGCGTGTGCGTGTGCGTGTGTATTCCTCAAACGGTTTGTCTGTATATCCTCGGTACCGAGTAGCATTTAAAATATACAAAGATTAACTAAAATTATGATGTAAAATAAACTCTGTTGCATCTTTTGGTATCGTGGAGAAAGTATTAGCAAGAAAAGATGCTACAAACGAGTTTTGGGGAAAAATACAATTTCTTTGTGATGGGAGACTGGATGTTGTAGTACAGAAATGAACGAATTAGGGAACAGGTATCAGGAATACTTTCTTCTGAAGTCATGAATAATTTTCTTAAAAATATGCATTAATAATAGCTTTGTTAACAAGCACTTCCTGGAGGCCATTTTCTGTTCAAATAGTAACTTTTATGTTTTTATTATCAAACACTGTTGATAAAAGAACACTTTGGTGGACAGAGTTCTGAACTTTATTCAAAAACCAATCAGCCATGATATCTTAATTTACAAGAAGAAATATCAGGCTAACAATTAAGATAAACATCATTTCTCAAGAAGATATCCAACATCATCATTATCACCAAAAACAGCTTGTGATTTTAAGAAAAACTTATATGATTTGAAAAGTTTTAACGCGATTCGTTAGTGCCCAAGTTATAATCACCACGAAGCAACTGCACAGCGATCTGAGTTGTTATCATAGCCAGAAAAGAAAGTTATTACTGCTATTAGGGACTTCACAGGCTTAGAAGATTCAGGTATGTGCCTTTCTGAAAGATGATATGACCTGCTAGAGAATGTTTAACTTAGAACACCCGGTCTTTTACTCTTTTAACCCAAGGTTTCCACCTTCCATTCGTTAATATCCATCAGCTGCATTTACCGCTTTCGAAATTTCGGAAACCAGTCTGACCTCTTCACCTTCCTATCCACGAAGCTCGGCCATCTGCGATACACTATCCAAGTAGTGAAGTCATCTTTCCAGGTGCACTTAATGTCTATTACCCTAACCGGCTTTCCCTTTTCAATACCACTGACCAAGCTGGACTTGATGGGGTAGATTTTGCAATAAGCAATGAACTAATGAAAATCGCACGTCTACCTACTCAACGTATACCCTCTATCGGGTATCTCCAATCATTCCCAAACACGTGTCCTTGGGCACTATAAGGATGCCAACTGCGATGAATTAGAAACCTTTATGCAGATTTACGTAAAAGTCACTTACAAAGAGTATATGCAAAATACTTAATCACGTGCATCACCACGTGTTCTAGGCAGCAATTTAAGGATGCTACCGGTCAGTAATCATCAACAGTGTCGATCACAATGGGGGAAAAACAAAGGATCTTTTGGGGCTCGATAAAGGACTTGTTGTGAGTGCCGTCTGGCTGGAGCGACGATTTTAAAAATAGCAGAGCTGACTGGTTTCTCAATAGGTAAGATATCCCGGGTGTTTAATCAGTAGAAAAATAACCCACATTGCTTGTCTAAGAGGCGTACTGTGTCAAAAAGACAATCTGTTAAGAATAAGATCGCCTCTGTAACTCACCGTATCTGTCGTATTAATAACTCTGCGTATCGACACATTATTTTTATTCCCTGGAGATTGATATTGATGACTGATTATGATCGATAATAATAATAATAATAATAATAATAATAATAATAATAATAATAATAATAATAATAAATTAATTCTCACTATTTCAAATTACAATATTAACGTATGAAATTTTAATATTTTAAAGGTCATAATTAATTAAGAACTTACATAAAATTTTTATAATAGTTATTTTATCGATAGCGTTCATATAATCAATATATTCTTTCATTGTATTAATTTTATTAATATTTTATAAATATCATCGATGTCAATTAACTTTATTGAATAGTTTTAAACCTGTCAATACTGATTTAATATTTTCATTTAATTTTAATATTTTAATCGTAAAATATTTTAATAAAATCTTTAGTAACAAGATATTATGATGGTGCTATAAATTATCTACAGTTATAATTTTAATGTAGTATTAAGATATAAGCTATGAAATATGATATAAGATCAATTTCGTAATCGTTAATTTATGGAATATAAAAGTAAGCAGAAAGCAAAATGGCTCACCGTTCCATGACCACTAAAGGTAAAACTGTCTGTTGTAAGCATAGCTTCTACGTCAACAAACTCGGAACTTCTTTTAGTACGTTTATTAAAAGAATAAGAAAATGTGGGACCATTTTCGAGTTTGAAACTCAAGCGAAGGTCATTTTTCTTGTCCGAATATAATGCAATGGATTTCATTAGATTGGCCTCGATTTCTATGGCAACTGATTTCTTAGCAAGATTTCCCAAATGGATGAATTGTTGCGCCACCTATAACCAAAATAAAAGATTTTTTTATTTGATTGTCGAGAAAATGTATTAAAAAAACATACAATGATAATAGTTTGTAAGAAAATATACATTATCGCTCAGATATAATCAGGAGTTTGTTAATATTAAATATGTAATTATAATATAGCTGAATTAAAGATAATAATCATTAATTTAACTATGTTATAATTACATTCTTCTTCTCTTCAAGGATTGGGCATTTGCTTGTATCGGCTTCACTGTTCTTTCCATCTTACAGCTGGAATAAACTCCTAATTTTATCTTGCAGCAGTGCAGAGAAAATAAAATCTACAATGTTATTAATTAGCTTACAAAATATACGTCATATTAAGATATTTATAATTAGTGAAGACGGTAAATAAAATTTCAAAAGCTATAACAGTTGTTAAGACAATATAATATAAATTATCACTGTGATTGGTGGATTTTCCAATATCATTAATATTGGAAAATACGAAAATAAGCCTTGGTTTTATTATACTGTAAAATAATGAAATATATAATATTAAATCTTGTGATTTTTTTATTATAATCAAACTTCTTATATAGAACAGAAAATTGCATTCAAATTCTCTGGAATTATTTTTCACACGAAAAAAAGACATTATTTTTATGACAGCAAAACTCTCCAATAACAGAACTCGATGTATATTTGTTATGAAATAGTAAATATAGATAAAAGAAAGTGGGTACTATATATAACCTCGTTCCCATGTTAACTCGGTTCATTGTAAAAATACGGTTTGCAACTGATAAAATCAATATACACTTTGTTGACAAAAGTAAGTGGACACCTCACGTACCATGTAAATTTCCGATCCTACCACATTCAAATATTCAGGAAGTGTCTGCGTAAGTCTAGAAATAAAAGGTGGGATATGCTGCATGCTTTGCACTGTACTCGATGTCAAGATGGCACGTTCAGCCGAACTGACAGACTTCCAACTTGGGATGGTAGCTGGAGGTGACATCAGTGGTCTTTCTGTCGGTGACATTGCCACCCGTGTCAGTATACCGAAATCCACCATTGCTTACGTCATTCGTAGATGGAAAAGCTGATGGCTACCACAGTTGAAAAATGCCCTGTGAGGCCACTGGTACTCACTAACCAAGATCGACGGGTTCTATCTCGAATTGGTCGAGAATCCTGCACGATCATCCGCGGCGGACCATGCAGTCAGTGTAGAAAATACTGCGGGGACATCTGTCAGCTCTAGAACTGTCTCTGGCCTTAGGTTACAACAAACCACATATTCCTCCCTCTCAATGCCAAACGGCGTTTGGACTGGTGTCTTTCACACCGTTCTTAGATCGAAATCATTGGAAAAGGGTTCTGTGGAGAAACGATTCACGCTTTTAAATGTTTCACTCTGATGGTCGTGTTTGGATCTGGAGATTACCCGGAGAACGGTTCCGGCAGGACTGCATCATTCCAACTGTCAAGTTTGGTGGAGGCCCGGTAATCGTATGGGGGTGATTCAGTTGAATGGTGCTTGGTCCGTTGGTGGACATGCCCAAAACTATGACGTCTGATAGCTACGACCTGGATCCTGGACAACTTCACGTTTCCGACGTTGTGAAGGTACTTCTGCAGTGACCGTTGTATATTCCAGCACGACACTACTCCATGTCATAACGCATTGCTTGTCGGTGACTGGTTTCCCACAAAAAAACGTTGAAGTGTTAGACTGGCAGGCTCAGAGTCCAGACCTCAACATCATCGAACATCTTTGGGAAGAATTAAATCACAGCAGTTGTCAGCATCAGTAATGTGGGGGGGGAGTAGCTTTGCCCGAAGAATGGAAGAATATTGCTGTTGAGACGTATCAGAAAGTGGTTGAAAGCATATCCCGAAGGTAGTGTCAATCAGGCAAAGATGGTCCCACTCAGTACTAGAAATGTAATCAAAAGCATTTTTTTTTTACTACAACTAGGTATCCAAATACTTTTGTCAACATATTATATATAAAACCTATAAATAAAACAATTCACTTGAATAGTGGCATAAAACCAGATAGTTTACCATACTCGTCAATATTATGTCTGAACTCGACGTTATTTTTGATATTAAAGCAATAAACGGTACACAGTTTATAATCACAAGAAAGAACATACTAGTAGCAGAGTTCTGAAGGTAACGTATGTTCTTTATTGTGGTTATATCAGTTGCTTTAATATCATTTTTGTTCTCGATGTTTATCAGAACTTTTCAGCTCCCCCCCCTCGTATATTGAAATACAGGTGAATCACGTATAAATTTCCTAACTTAAGAGTATGCAGCATCTAATTAAAATAGACATTTTTAAAGAAAATGTTTGTCATCGAAGTCAATTATTTATTAATCTATCTTTAATTGTGGCGTCTTGTTCGTCAGATAATATTCGATTAAATCTTAATAATCACATGTCCCAGGCATGAAATCTGCAACCAGATAATGCTTCCTAGTATTATAGAAAGCAACAGTCCGCGCGGGTTTTTTTTTTTAAATAAATTTTTAAAAAATTTAATTTTTAAAATAATTTTTTTTAAATAAATTTTTATTTCGGAACTATTGAATTACTGAATTGGTAGCTGGATATTTTATTGTTACGTAAATACAACACTGATTTTTGTTTTCATCAGGAGCACAAGCGTTTGCTTTTTTTTTTGTATATGCTAATGCTAATAGTATCAGCATATACAAAAATTCTGTGTACATTATTCTATTTAATGATAGAATAATGTACACTCACGCATTGTGCACGATGGCTGTCGATTCATTGCACATGTGCAGTCAATTTAACTACTAGTTGAAATAAGAATAAAATTTTTCGAAATCAGCTGGAAGAATTGACCTTACTTGAAATTTGTTTGAACTCGTATGAGATTTGCTATCCAGAGAAAATGAATAAAATATTAAGAACAAATAACACACAAACACACATCATACGAATATTCACCAATACTGGTTCCTCTTCCGGATACTTCTGTAACGCGACAATCTTTCCTAATGCTTTAGTAAGCTCGGTGGTATTGATGTCAGATGTATTCTTCACTACGAAGCTCAGTCCACCCGTGGCTCTACTGAGATTTTTGAGGTTTTCTGCGCCAATCTCACCCATGGCTATGGCGTGTAAGACAACCTTTGATTTCACAAGTTCTTCCATGGCACTGGAAATAGAGATGAATTCTGGCCTTCGGTCATGGGACTTGAGTACGTTCCTGCCATTGGAGATTAGGATAATTATTCCACCTTCTGGAGATGTATTTTGTTCACTGAGTTCCTGCAGTGTCCAAAATGAAAAATAACAATTCGAGAAATGAATCTTTTTAAGTTAACGTAATCGGTCAGCTAACTATTTGTACGAATACTTTAATATTTTTTTTAAAAAAAAGAGTCGAAAATTCCAACAGATAAAAATTCAAACTATGAATTAATTAAATTTGATTTTAAAACTCATCTTGACATAACTTAAGCTTTTAACAGTATTAACAACACCAAACAATTTAATCAAAAGATCATCATCATCATCATTACGTATCAAGGATTTAGGCCTAGTATGGCCTGTTCCGGCCTTAGAAGTCATCGTTGAATCGTTTAAGAGGACGTCCTGGTTTTCTTTTTCCTAATGGCTTGTACTTTAAGGCTTGTTTTGGTAATCTTTCTGTTTTCATTCTTTGAACGTGTTCCATCCATCTATGTTTATATTTTTTAATTTTTTCAATTACTGGTTCTTGGTTTAATTCTTTCATAATATCTTCGTTTCTTTTGTGATCAAATAGGGTATACTTTGCAGTTTTTTTCATAAACTTCATTTCTGCTGTTGTTAATCTTTGTTTGTCTTTTTGTTTTATTGTCCAGATCTCGCTTCCATACATTAAGACCGGTAGGGCTAATGTATTGTATACTTTTAGCCTGGTTTGTTTTTGAACTAGGTTTGGTTTAAATATAGAGTTAATTACTCCTGTTATTTTTAAATATTTTGCAATTTTTTTGTTTATATCTTTTTCATTTTCATAAGTGATCATACATCCGAGGTAGTTAAATGAATTCGCCTGTTCTAAGATCTTGTTATCTAATACTATTTTAGTTCTTGCTGGATCTTGTCCTTTAAAGGTCATAGTGTTTGATTTTTCCGTTGATATTATCATACCATAATCTTTGGATATCTCATTTAGATTTAAAATAGCTTTCTGTAAGTTATCTTCAGAATTTGTAATTATTATTTGGTCGTCTGCAAAGAGGAGAGTGTTGAAAGTTTAATTCCTTGATGTAAATTTTTACTCCATTTTATTATTATTTCATTTAAGTAGATATTAAAAAGAGTTGCTGAGAGGGGACATCCCTGTCGGACCCCTTGGTTTATCTCTCTTGTATATGATAGCTCGTGATTTAATCTTATTTGTATTTGGTTATTTTCATATATACTTGTGACAGCTTTTAGGATATTATTTGGTATTTGTCTTTCTTTTAATATGTTAAATAATATGTTTCTTTTAACTTTGTCAAATGCTTTTTCAAAGTCAATAAATGCAATATGTGTTTCTAAATTATATTCTCTTCTTTTCTCTATTATTAATTATTAATTTTAGGCAGAAGGCTGGGTCTATACATGATCGTCCTTTTCTAAATCCATTTTGTACCTCTAAAATAAAGTTTTCGGAATATTTCATTATTTTGTTATTTAAGATTCTGCTATATATTTTGTAACATGAATTTAGTATACTGATACCTCTATAGTTTTTAGGGTCATCTCTATTACCTTTCTTAAAGATAGGAATCACAATTCCTTTTTTCCATTCTATTGGGGGATACCAGTTGAGTAAATTTTATTTAAAAATAATAAGAGTCTTCCTTTGAATCTTGTTCCTGCGTATTTATATAGTTTTGAACCTAGCTTAATTAAAAGATGTTTAATTAAATTCAGCGTAATATAAGTAGTTAATTAAACATCTTTTGATTAAACTTCTTGGTGTTGTTAATACCGTTAAAAAATCAAATAAGAGTTGTAGGAAAAACTAGTAGTAGGAAAAACTTAGGCGGGTGATTGATGGAGAGATATCATGGAGTTAATTCAGGAGTAGAGTCCAAAAGACACGACCCGTGACTAGTAGTGTGCCGCAGGGTTCTGTTCTTGGACCACAACTATTTAATTTGTTCATTAACGATATAGGAAAGGATCTGAGAGGAACGGTTCATTTGTTTGCTGATGATGCAAAGTTGGGTAGAGCAATAGTGAATGCAGATGTCAAAATTTTGCAGGATGATTTGGATAGATTGGAGGTCTGGGCTAAGGAGAATAGATGTCAATTTAATGTGGCAAAATGTAAGGTTATGCATTTTGGGGTGAATGGTGGAACTGTACTCCAGGAGATTGACGAGGCCAGAGATTTGGGAGTGTTGACCGATAGGGAGTTGAAGTTTTGGGGAGACATTGCAAAAGTGGCTAAATCAGCTCATCGAATCACTTGGTTACTGAAAAATACTTTGATGATCAAAGACAAGCAAGTTATTGTTCCTCTGTATCGAACCTTGATAAGACCCCATCTTGACTACTGTGCCCAGATCTGGGCTCCAGGGTTTCTTCTTGATGGGGAGGAGGCGGAGAGGATCCAGAGGCGAGTGACCAAGATGATAGCAAGGCTATGGAATGAACCTTATGAGAACAGGTAGAAAATTTGTGGGTTGTAGAAATTGATTGATAGGTGGAGGAGAGGAAATATGATTGCGACATTCAAATTACTAAAGGGTTATAAGTTTAATTCAGGGGATATTTTTCAGAACAGGACTGGTGGTGGGAGGACAAGGGGCCATCCATGGAAACTGGGAAAGAGTGTGGTTAGCAAAGGTGTTAGAACTAGGTTTTTTACTTGGAGAGTGGTGAATGAATGGAATAAGCTGCCAGAGTCTGTGTAGATGTTGAATAGTTGTTCTTGACATGATGTTAGGGCCTCTCTCGATGAGTCTAAGGACTCCTTGGAGTTGCCAGTAATAATAATAATAACCGTCAAGACCTACGCTTATCTGTTAGATTGATGATTCTGTACGGAGATGATATTGTGTACAAAGTGCGACGGTTCGGTAAATTGAAACTGAAATTGTCCAGAAAATTAAACAGGTTAGCCTTCCTTAAACGATGCCGTGACATTGATATCATTCCAGCTTTTCTCAAATTTAACGAAAAGTTACAATCGGCAAAGGCACATCGTATTTATCGACGGGCGAGTTTAGCGCTTCTCAGAGAACAAATCCCGCTACTCGCATAGAACTTAGTAAGTTAAACAGCTCTATTGCCGATCTACAAGAAGAACTAATCAACGTCTTAAATACTGAAATGTGGACTGTTCTACATCACATCTCCGAAGTTGCAGCAAAAAAAAAAAAAAAAAATTTACAAAAGTTAAAAGTTAAAAGCAGACACCTAAAAAATATGAACTCCTACAAGAGCGCCAACATACTATGTACCGACCGCAACTTCGACGAGACCTCGTGGTCGCAAATCTATCGTCAGAAATACTCACTGAAGAAGCCAAGAACGCTCTCAGTCTAGGACATAACTTTGCCGTCACACTTAAAAAAATTCCAAAATTAGAAATCATGATGAAGGTAGAACGAGGCATCTACGATCTTCCGCCAGCAATGGCCAATAATGTGCGCTTAGATATCGCAAATATTTTAAACAAAGCTAAACCACCAAAATGTAATATACCACGTAATAAAATAACTGCCTTAAAAAAGTTATATAAGAATAAAATTATTATCATTACAAAAGCCGATAAATGAAATCTACAGTTACCATGGGTCAAGAAGATTATAACAAAAAAATGCAAGATCTCTTATGTGACGGTTCCACGTACCAAATTATAGATAGAGACCCCACTATGTCTCAAAGGAAAAAAGTCCGAAAATAAATAAAAAAAAAAAAGTGACTTCCTGGTCCAAAGAAATCATCAAAAAAAAAATAAAACCAATTCATGTTAAACCACCCCGTATTTATGGATTACCAAAATTCCACAAATAGTAACCTTCAACGCCCCCATAGTCGATAGCATAGATAGTCACACGTATAAACTGGCCCAACAGTTAGCCAAGTCGCTTGCTCCTCTTACTAGCAACTCCTCTACTTTTGTAAAAAAATTCAATCCATTTCAAAACACTAGTTAAAAATTGTATCCTAAAAACTTCAGACATAATGGTTAGTTTTGATGTCACCTCTTTATTCACCAATGTACCACTTATAGACACTCTGGATAAGTCTAAATTTCCCCCTGATATTTTTGAATTATTCAAATTTACTATGCATGCAGATCACTTTACATGGGGAGGAAAAATCTACAAACAGATTAATGGTACTGCTATAGGTTCCCCCCCTCCCCCTTTAGCAAACGGTTACATCGATCACTTTGACAACAAAGTACTCACTACACTACATACAAGCCACTAGTTTGGTTACGCTATGCAGATGATGATGTATTTGCCATTTGGCCCCATGGACAAGATACTTTGGATGCATTTGTCACCTACCTAAACGGTCAACACCCCAAAATCCACTTCACAGTAGAAAAAGAATCTAATAACTGTTTACCATTTCTTTACACATTAGTCACTCGCCTTTCAGATGGATCACTACCTTTTTCCATTTACAGAAAGCCTACGCACACAGGAAAATACATATATAAACAATCACATCATCATCATCATCATCCAGTCCAACAGTATGGCATTTTAAAAACACTCACACAGAGCCAGAGCCATTTGTTCTAACGATACAGTTCTGACCACAGAACTCAAATATCTGCGCCATACGTTTTTATCCAACGGTTACAATCCCTACAAAATAGATAAAAAGTCTCATTACTCCTCCCCTTCTCCTAATACACAAGAACACAACATGACCACCTCTATTCCCTATGTCAGAGGTACATCAGAAAAGATAGCCAAAGTACTGATGAAACATAGCCTTCGCATCGCTTTCAAAACGCATGTAAAACTAGCAACTCTGATCCGCTCGCCTAAGGATAAAATTCACCCTTTAGCACACCCAAGAGTGTATGAAATTCCCTGACTGTGACTTGGCCTACTAACAGGACAAACAGGAAGATCAGTTAACATCCGCCTGGAAGAACATAAAAAATACATTCGCTACTAGTACTATGGCAAGTCAGGACTGGCAGACCACGCTTTGGATACTTCTTCACACAGGATTAGATGGAAGAAAACAAATGTGCTATTTAGGAGTTGTTACAGATCTGAAAGATTATTTTTTGAGTCAGCAATGGCTTTGAACAATTCTCCTAACCTGAACATGTATGGTTGCATTAATTTGCCAAAAATTTCGGAGACTGTCATTCTAAGAGCAACTCCCACATAGCTGTAATGATTTTTTTTTTCAACATTAGAGGGCACCATAATTTAGACCTTTTGTATCTTTAGATCTTTTGCACACTGCAATTTTATTTAGTGAGCGAGTGATGATGCAAAATCATCATCACTCGCTCACTGTCGCGTGTACAAGTGTGTTGTGCTCTGATGATGCTGATTTGAAATTCAGCGAAATATAAGCAGTTAATTAAACATCTTTTGATTAAATTGTTTGGTGTTGTTAATACCGTTAAAAACTTAAGTCATGAATAACCGTCAACACCTAAGCTTATCCGTTAGACTCATCTTAACATTAACATCTCGATTAAAAAAAAAAAAAATAAATAAATATATATATATATATATATGAGCATTGTGAATACTGATACTTACCTTTAAACTAGCATCCAATGCATTCCCTATGAAGGACATGTCGGATCCTTCCTTAGTTGGGAGCAAACTCGAAATATTGGTTTTGTCATCGAAACTTTCTATTTTTTTCATTTCTATTAGTTGACTTGTGATATCATCAAACGTCACTATGGCTAAATCACTTCCATACGGAAGCGTATACATTATAATATTGTGAAGGGACTTGTTGACGAGAGTTAAGATTTCACCCTGGAATAATCAAAAAAAAGAAGTTTCAATAATTATGAGCATGCCATATTCTTGAAAAATCAACACCGATCATTTATTCTTAAAATAAATATGACTAAATAACATACTATGTATCCAGAAATACTATGTATGGGAGAAAGGAGAGAAACACGTTTACAGATTATTAGGAAACTAAATGGGATTTCTCCATGATATATCTTTAAACTATTTTCTCAAACCACAACAGCTCTGTTCCCTCCCCGCTAAGCAGTAAGCGTGTATATCCAATTGTTAAAATATAGTTTCATGTACTAACAAAATAGCTTTGCTTTTTTTTTTTCAGGTTAATACGCTTCATATATGTTTACGAACTGCGCAGATGGAGAACTATAAAGGAGCGAACGGTATTTAGTATACTGTAGGCGAGAAAAGCGTACACTTAACTAATAATGATGGCCATCAATAAACAAAATAATCGGTCATATAATTTGAAAGCGATTAGATAACGTTTACGTTGAAATTACCTACCTCAGGAAATTTTGAAGTATCTATTGCTATCACGTAGCGCCCTCTAGTGTTCGGTTTTGATAATAGGACTCGAAAACTAGGTATAACGGAGTGGTTTGATGCAAGGTCTATTCTGTTAATAAAAACAACAAAATATGAGATTATAAAGAGTAAAATAGTATTTCTAATCATATTTCTTAAATATAACTAAGTTAATCTCTGAGTGAACAAAATTTTTCTTTGTGAATTCACGTACAGTACTCACCCTGTATTGTTAGAGAAGTCAGCATGCCTATTAATGATGTCTTCTGTGCTAGCGTACTGACACTGGATATTTTGTTCATTTGGGGCCCATCTGTTGTGTTGATATTCCTCATTATTGCAGAACTTTTTCACCTGTATAAAAGTTAGTCCGTTAAAAAGGAGATAAAACTGCAGTAAGAAAGAGATGCAACGTTAAAATGGTTCATCTATAAAGAAAAACATACCGAATGTAAGAATGGACCATACATGATTGATGCCTTAGCCATTGCGGACTCGGGATCTGGTATAAACACACAGTCCGGGTCGATATTCGGATAATTCCCCGAAATGCGGCATTTTTCTCCATTGGACCTTCTTAACCATCCCTTGATGCCTTCCATGCAAGTTGTAGGAAGAAACTAAAAGAGAAAGAAAAACGTACATGATCAATTTGATTAGAGAGAAAGAAGAAAAGATTCACTTGTTAGCTAGTCATAAAACTACCATTATATCAGATTATGTGGTTAGTAGTGGGGACATATTGGGGATCAAGAAGCAAGCATGTTTAACCATAAGTGAATTATTTCTCATATTATTATTATTATTATTATATGGGTATCTCCATGGAGTCAGAAGACTCATCGTGGGAGACCCAAGCTATCAAAACAATATTTATCATACCTCTTCTTGACCTCATTTACAGACGAAGCACTCACAACTGAGTTAGGCAATGCATTCCATTCATTCACCACTCTCCAAAGCAAAGCAAAAAATCTTGTTCTCATACCCTTGTTAATCACACTTTTCCTTAATTTCCAGGGATGACATCTTGTTCTTCCATCACTATCACACAGCTGAAACATTTCCCCTGCATCAATCTTATAAAAACCTTTAATTAATTTAAATGTTTCTATCATATCTCCTGTTCTCCGCCTATCAACCAAACTCTGTATTCCACAAGCTCTCAATCTATCAATGTAGGGAGCATTTTTACACCACTTACCAGCTTAGTGACTCTCCTCTTAGCCCTCTCCACCAATTCCTCATCTCCAAGGAATCCAGGCGACCAGACATTTGCAATCCAAATGTGGAAGTATCAACGCCTTATAAAGAGGAATAATAACCTCTTTATTTCTGGATGTTAGTGTGTTCTTCAATAACCAAGTAATTCTATGTGCAATTTTGGACACCTTAGCAATGTGTCCTCTGAACTTCAATTCCCTATCCACTAATATCCTCAAGTCCCTAGCCTCATCAATCTCTTGGAGTACCGTTCCATCAATGTGGTACACAGCTGGAAATCTTTTAACCCCAAAATGCAAAACGTCACACTTTTCCAGATTGAACTGACATCCATTACCCTTTGTCCATTTTGCTAGCTTATTTAAATCATTCTGCAAATTCTCAACATCAGCTTGATTTCTTATTGCGCTGCCCAAGTTTGCATCGTCAGCAAACAACCGAACATCTCCCTTCAAGTAATTTTTTATATCATTTATGTACAAATTAAATAATAACGGCCCAAGCACAGAGCCACACCACTAGTCACCTGCTTCCTCCTGGACTCTGCTCCTCCATACCTACTTTCTGGTATCTCTCCATAAGCCAATCTCTTATCCATAACACCGGTCCCCATTTGTTCTAATTTGCGCAACAGTTTTCCATGGGGTATCCTGTCAAAAGCCTTTGCAAAATCCAGAAGTATCACTGTGTAGCCATTCCCCTTGTCCAACTTAGATGTCACACTATTATAAAAAGTTAATAATTTGCTAAGGCAGGACCGACCTTTAACAAAACCTTCATTTTTAAAGTTGGCCTTTATAGAGTAGCATATTCTGATCAACCCAATCCTGAATTCTGACCTTAACCAACTTTTCCAGTACTCTTACCAGCACTCCCGAGATGGTAATTGGTCTGTAATTAACAACCGCAGTCTTGGAGTCCTCCTTTATGCAAAGGAACTATTTTGCCTTCCTTCCACTCCCTAGGGACCATACTAGAGTTTAAACTCAAGTTAAACAACCAAGTAAGAGGAGTTGACAATTCCCTTGCACATTCGGGTAGCACCCGAGCTGATATTCGATCTAAACCAAGAGCAGTGTTTGCATTTAAATTCTGCAATATACTAAGTACCTCTGACTTATTAACTTCAATTCTTACATCAGTTATTGCTACAGGTACAGAGATATCCTCACTTGGGTGATAGACTTTTGAAAAGTGACCACTCGACTATTGCATCTGATTTGGTCACCTCGATACCATCGGCACCCACTAAGGTCTTCCAAAGTCATTCTTCCTTTTACTTTCAACGTAGCGAAAGAACTCTTTGGAATTACCCCTGATCCCGTTAGCTAAGGTGTTCTCATAATCGGATTTTGCTTTTCTTACTATGCTGGTAACCTTTCTAGTCTGAGCTTTGTACTGCTCATGAGTGTAGTGATCACCTTTCTCCTTGTAAATTCTCCATAACGTTTGCTTTTTTTGTAGATCAAGCCTGATACTACTACTTATCCATCTAACGCCTACCTTGTTAATCTTCCTAACCACTGGAATACATTCTGATATTGTCCCCCCGCAGATACCCGTTAAATATATCCCATGCACTGCTACATCATTCCCCTGCAATATTTTCTGCCATGAGATGGCTGTAAGCTCACTCCGAAGCTTGTTATAGTTACCTAACCTGTAGTTCCGAATATACCCCCTTCTTAAGAGAGAAATCCACAAATTTTACAACCTCCCAAGTCAATACTACATGATCACTCCCACCAATTGGAGGTAACGAGGACACCTTACTTATGCATATGCCTTCTGAACATTTGACCAGATCCAACACCCTTACACCACGAGTCCCTTCAGTTATGCACTGTTTCAAGTAATTGTCTCTTACAAGGTGCATGAATTCCGATTCCCTTTTGCCACGTGATAATTCCTTCGTCCAATCGATATTATCATAATTAAAATCCCCCATAATAATCACTAATTTCCCTGCACTCATTACACTAATTTGCTGAGGCATGAATTCAACATCACCCCTTGCACCTCTCAAATATACTCTCAAATATGTAATAGCTAATTATTTTAATGATAAAAAATAAAATAAAATATTCTAACGTATTTTCATTCTTTAAAGGGAATATTGTGCATTAATTTAGCTCAACGTTTTTTAATCTGATAGACTCCACTCCCCAACTTCCATCATCAATGCAGACTCAGTGCACTTTTCCGAGACTTGTAGGATGAAGGTAACCAGAATATAGCGGACAAGTATCGCCACCTCGTGTTCCTATTCCAAAATAGTATTATATGTAGGTAATTCATTTTGCTGAGTGCTGGAAAGCTCAAAGGGAAGGTTATTTTATTTTTTATTATTTATTATCTTATTTTATTAATTGTATTATCTCTCTCTCTCTATCTACTATAAATAGAGAGAGAGAGAGAGAGAGAGAGAGAGAGTGGCTAACTTGGGAGTTGGTTGAAATAAAGCCCTAGATGACTTTTAATAAAATTAATTCATAATAATCCACAAAAAAGTATTTTTTATAATAAATAAAAAAAATATCTTCATTTATTATCAGTACAACTGGATTATAGTTACTCGTGGATAAATTTTATAACTCGATTCTTGTAGGAGTCAGCTTTTCTTCCCCCTCTCTTTTTTAATATTACGTTTTCCTATTTTAATATACAATTTTTAAATATAGTCTTATTTTTACGATTTTGTTTTGTAAATTTCAATATTAGACTTTTATAGATGTCACTATTTATACCTCTCCATCCTTCTGGTAATAAACTGGATGCAAGGGATCCCCAGAATTACCTTGTTCATCAAATATTCCGTATCTCAGATGAGCCCATTGATGAATCAGCTGTCGACCTGTGAAATGAAATCAGAATGAAAAAAAAATAATAAATAAATAAACAAAATCCATTTAGAGTATTTCCAAATACGATTACTGATCTCTATATTTACTATATTACTACAAGACTAAAAATAAAATAAAACAAACAAAAGAATAAATAATAACATTAAAGTATGTTTGGCATTTCAGTAATTTAGCATATAATCTTACCAACTATATGAATAAACAAAACTTGCGTGAAATCATTATTACGTTTGGTAAAAAATCTGTCTTCATAATGAGTATTCCACAATCCGGATATCATTTTTAACACAACAGAAACCAGGAGACGAGATGTGCACAATAGTCCAAGTGAGGTCTTATCAAGGCCTTGTAAAGAGGCAAAATGACAACCTTATCTTTACATGTGAACATTCGTTTCAGAATTGAAATTATCTTTTGAGTTCTATTTGCAATATTTCCTACATGGTCCCTGAACTTCAACTTCCTATTTACTAACACTCCAAGATCCCTAGCCTCATCAATTTCTTCTAGCCTAATCCCACCAATATAATACGACATTGGATATCTAATCACGTCGAAGTGAATGATTTTAAATGTACTGACATTGAACTGACATCCATCATATATCGAAAGACAAATATATAAAGCAAGGGTTTGGTCTTACCTGCATTACCATACAGTTCTTTGAGAGGACCTCTTGAATCTTTTAAAAAATTAGGAGTTAGATGAATGTAGTGTCCAGGCTTTCCACATCCTTCCGGTTGGAGTGTATAGGGACGATCTCCATGAAGAGAATTTGGTGGCTTCACCTTAATTAAAGATTCACTGGAATAATCCATCTTACTGGTAACCACGTACTCATCTTTCTCAGTCCATGTGTTTGGCAACGCTATGATAACATCTGTGAAGAACAAGCGTCCACTGGTGGCTTCGAATAAATATTTGCTTGCATCGGTAAACATTTCCTAAAATGTAACAAAACATTAGCAGAAAATTAAGCCACGTTATTATTGGATTTCAGGGCAATAAACACTATAGAAGTTGCATACTTTGATTGCGTCCACCAAGTCGCTGTCTTCAGGAATGCTCCTGTCAACGGTAACCAATATGTCTTCATAGCCATGGTCATTGAGTTTGAGTTGGTAACTGTGGCCTCCTATTAGTAACACGATGGCGCTCAAAACCCATAGCAACCACTTTACTACTGTTGTCATGGTAACTAACTAAATAAAGAAAATATAAATAAGAACATGAAAATGTGAATGTTTAGAATTAGTATGATTTCATTCATTAAAATATACAGAAGAATAATATCGATATCTTCTTCTTCTTTGAGTGCCATCTCCTATTGGAGGTCAGCGACCACCTTGGCAAATTTTGAGCGATCCTCAGCCAATCTAAACAGTCCCTGAGAGCTCATGCCAGTCTACTATCTGATGTCTGCCAGCCAAGATTTTCTTCATCTTCCTTGTCCACTTCTTCCATTTGTCTTCCCTTTATAAGCAATTGACGTATTTTATATTTTTCATTACGAAGTGGATGGCCAAGATATGCAGTTTTCCTTCTTTTTATGGTATCTAAAAGTTCACGTGATTTCCCCATTTGTTTCAGTACTTCCTGGTTGGACGTATTTGCTGTCCATGGGATTTTTAACATTCGCCTGTATAACCACATCTCAAAGGATTCAAGTTTTTTTTTATTGATGTTGTCTTCATGGTCCAAGTTTCTGCACCGTACAGCAGTATAGACCATACATAGCATTTAACCATGCCTACTCTAAGCTCTAAGTTTAAGTTGCCGTTACACAGTGTTGATTTCATCAGGAGAAAATGTTTTCTGGCCATTTCAATTCTAACTTTTATTTCCATTTCTGAATTGCATTCTTCATTTAACCAGCATCCGAGATATTTAAACTTTGTCACTCTTTCTATTCGTTTCCCATTTAAAGAAAGTGATGAATTAAGAATTGGTTTCTTAATCGATATCTTAATAATAATAATAATAATTTTTTTTTTCAAAATTGTTTTCGTAATTTCAAGAAATTCCATATCACCGAGAGTAATGAAATTGAGGGGGCGCTCTACGACGTAGCTTTCTGAAGTTAATTGGAAGAGTTTGTAATCGTTTTTATTTTATTTTATTTTGTTGCAGTGAATTATATTTTGGTGATGAGCTTTTTTAAGCGAGGATGTGTTTAATAAAGCTTTATGACTATATGTAAAGTTATTTTTAAGGCTTAGGTGAGTAATTACTTTACTGTTAAGAATCTTTAGTTGCAGCGAAAGTTATCAGCTATGCCTAATTTTCGACCCGTTACCTACTGGTGTAGGTGTTGCATTAGTAGGAAAGCTGTTGTGATCATACAGAAGGTATATTATAGCTTTTTCATAAATAACTAAATACATGTTTCATGCAGATATTCTTGAAAGTGCTAGGCGTTGTTCGCTCGGAACCATAACAAATTGCCAATAACGATGTGTTATTAGACTGAAGCTTCTATTATTGTATTATGTGTTATTATTATTGAATAAAATATGAAAGGAAATTTATTCTTTTCTCATGAGAGAAAATATTTAATTCGATTATTTCAATTATTTACTCATATGAAATGAGTAAATTGAAAAATATATATACACTACTACCAATAGTTGTCCGGAGATCTCTGTTATTTGAAGTTATGGAACATTCTGGGTTTGTTAATAACATAAAAACCAGTGTACCTATAGCAGGAAGCAGGATTTCATCGCAGCAGTTGATTACAGGTGGTATAGCAACCCGACGTGAACTCAGTGACTTCGAGAGAGGTCATCGTGGGCTGTCAGGTTGGTTACATGTCCACACATGCCATTGCCGCTCAGCTGGAGCAGCCAAAATCAACGATTAGTAATATGATCAATATATGGAGACGTTCTGGCATCACTAGTGCAGAAAAACACCCATGGCGGCCACCGAAAATGACTGACAGGGACAGAAAGGTATTAAAATGAGTGGCACACAAAAACCGGCTGTAATCGTCACAGATCATCCACGATGACTTACAGAGCACCAGTAACACCATGGTGAGCACTACTATTGTAAGAAAATAACTCCATTTACTGGGTTTCCACGGAAGAGTAGTGGCACACAAGCCGAACATCACAACAACGAACAAGGTGGATCGTTTAGCCTGGAGCCAAGAGCGTGTGAACTGGATAATTGACCAGTGGAAAATAGTACTCTGGAGCGATGAATCAAAGTTCACCTGTGTTGTGGAGGCAGCCTGGCGAACGCTTATTACCACATTGTTGTATCCACAGTAAAGTTTGGTGGTGAAGGAGTAATGGTATGCATTCAGCAGATTCCATGAAGGCGGTCCAGTACCTTGATATCCTGGATAATCAGGTGTGGAACGGTCCCGTGTAACTATCAAGACGACAATGTCCCACGCCACAAAGCTGTAGCTGTTATGGAATGGTATGAAGAGATGGGTATTAAACGACTGCCCTAGCCTGCGCAGAGTCCTGACCTCAACCCCATTGAACACCTATGGCACGAATTGGAGCGGTGATTGAGGTCCAGAGCAGCACGTCCTCGATCTGTCGCTGAACTCAGCTCCTTTGATGGAGGGATGGAGACAAATTCCACCTGATGTCTGCCGCATATTGGCATATCGGTGAAAAGCCTCCCGCAAAGGTTGCAATAGGTGATCAAAGCCAAAGGCGGACCTACCCGATATTAGAATTCGCCTGCTGATATCAATTGTAAATTGCTAAAGTGTCCGGACAATTATTGGTAGAGTGTGTGTGTGTGTGTGTGTGTGTGTACATGTATATATATATATATTTATATATATATACACATACATACAGATGGATGGGAGAGGCAGAAAACTGAGTGATCTGGAAAATCATGGGGGAGACCTTCGTTCAGCAATGGACAGAACCAGAAGGTTGAAGAAGAAGAAGAGATATACACACACCCATATATATATATATATATATATATATATATATATATATATATATATATATATATATATATATATATATATATATATATATATATATATATATATATATATATATATATATATATATATATATAGAATACCTCAAGTGTTTCTCCAATAAATCTTCATCGTTCATCAAAAACACCACAGATTTCTTTTTTCATATCAAATATATTTCCATCAGCGAAAATGATATCATAGCAAGTTGTGATTATCTCATTATTTACTAACGTCCCTACTGAGGAGGTATTAACATTACTAAAGGACAAATTGAGTAAAATGATATTTGCTTTATTAAAGCATCGTATTCAGTCTGGCTACTTCAGATAAAGGGACTCCATTTATAAACAGAACCAAGGCCTAGCAATGGGCAACCCCTTTATTCCCGGTTTTAGCAAACATTTTCCTAGAAGATTTTGAAACGAAAGCCATATCGTCCTTCTCACTTAAGCAGAAAGTTTGGAGGCGTTATGTTGACGACATTTTTATCATATGGAAGCATGGACACACATCTCTCATGGATTTTCTTCATCATCTTAACAACCAGCATTCTACGTGATATAAAATTCACTGCCGAGCTAGAACGAAATAACTGCCTTCCATTCCTGGATGTAATTCTTACACGATGCTCTGATAGATTTAAAATCTCTATATACAGAAAACCCACTCATGCCAACAGATATCTGCACTGTCAATCTCGTTACTTTCCACCACAAAAGCTCGGAACTATTTCTATCTTAGGACGCAGAGCACGCTCTCTTTTAAATGAATCAGATGAGCCCCAAAAAGAAATTAATCACCTTTCTCTTATCTTTAAACAAAATGGGTATTCTGAAAAAACGATTAATAAATTTCTTCTGAGTTCTCCTAGGCAGTGTACTACGGAAACTACTGATTTTAAAGGTAGAATCTCCATTCCTTACATTAGTTCAGTCCCAATAAATTGGCTAAAATCCTTAAAAAATACATCATCTGGACGTTTTTCACTACACTTCCTAAAGTCCGTTCTCTTATAAGCCATCCGAAGCCTATTCATCATAACCTGAAATATCCAGGTGTACACAAGTTATGGTGCGATTGTAATATTCCTTATTTTGGACAGACTAACAAATCTATTGACCTACGTATAGAGGAGCATAAGAGAGACATTTCCTATAAAAGATCATATGCATCTGTGCTATCCAGTCATGTTCTTTTCTCAAACAATCCTCATGATCATCTACAGAGTCACTCAGTTTGCTGGGATAAATCTGAAAACATTTTTCGCTGCAGTGATGAGTTTGAAAGGAAAATCATGGAGTCCAGGGAAATTCTCCTTAATCTTGAACATTTGAACAGCAATTTGAGTTACAACATCCCTGATAGCCATGCTGCAGTTGTTCAATACTGGCGTTCATGAGAACTTGCAAGCACGCACGCAACAATGACGCGCTGGATAGAACAACTTGAAAAATAGGTTTTTGTGTCAATTATGTATTGCATTTTTTCCTGTAATTCTCAGTTTTTTGTAACTTCAATTTTTTTATTATTGTGTTCTACCTTTAGTGGATACCTGATGAAGGCTGTAAAATGCTGAAACTAGTATCATTTTCATTAAAACTTAATATTTTATCTCAGTTTAAAGTCATTAAATAAATAAATAAATATATATATATATATATATATATATGAAACGCATCAAATGCTGCAAAAAGCATATGGTGATGAATGCTTATCCCGTACTCAAGTTTACGAGTGGTTTAAGCGATTTCAAAGTGGTCGTGAGACGCTTGAGGACGACGGAAAGTAGGGCCGTCAAAAAACTGGACTGATCGAAGTTATCCAACACGTGCTTGATTTCATCAAATAAAACTCAAAATCGCCCGTGAGATTGATTGAAGATAAATTGGGGATTCCAAAATCAGCTGTGCAGAACATTTTGACCGAGAGTTTGAGCTTTCGTAGATTGAATTCGGGATTTGTTCCCCACAAGTTGACCGATGACCAAAAAAATGTATCGAACTGAACACTGCCCTCATTAAAACCGCTCGTAAGGACAAAACTTCCTTGAAACGATCGTTACTGGTGACGAAATGTGGTGTTTTGAGTATGAGCCCGAAACAAAGCCCCAGGGTGCTGAGTGGAGACCACCAGAAGAGGGGCATCCGAAACAAATTCGCTTGGAGAAGTCAAATTCGCTTTGGTAAGAAGGTAAAGACAATGCTGATTTGTTTCTACGATTCCAAGGCATTATCTACAAAGAATTCATACCGTCTGGCCAAACAGTCAGTGGTGAGTTTCATGTCGAGTTTTAAAGCGATTGATAGCGAGAATCCGTTGCGTACGGCGTGAATTTCGTGATGCAGGCAGCTGGTCACTTTTGTACGATAATGCACCATCTCATGGTTCGAACACTATGAGACAGTTTTTGAGCAAAAATCAAGTTTGTGTGTTCGATCATTCGCCGTATTCACCTGATTGAGCACCCTGTGATTTCTTTCTCTTCCCCCGACTTCATTTGCCGATGAAAGGAAAGCGATACGACACCATTAAAAACGTTCAAGCGGCAGTAACCACGACCCTCAACAGTATCCCTAGAAACCGATATAAAAAAACTCATTCAAAGAATTAATTGACTATACCAAACGCTGTATCGAAGCTGAGGGAGAGTATATTGATTGAAATAAATGACTTGAATAATTATAATTGGCCTGCGTTTTATTTTCTATCTGTCTTTTTGGACAGAGGGTGTATATAAGGAATCCTAGCAGTTTGGCTCAGAATGCACATAACCAATTATTGGTTAGTTATTTTCGATTGTTATATTTTGATGGGTGCAGTATTAACGTGTTGGGGGCTTGTAGCTTTAGGCTGACAAAGCAGTGTTATCAGCAATTATCCCCGTATTTTACAATTTTAAAGTCCTTATGATCATCCTGTTCTAATACTTAAAGATATGACATACTGAGATCTGAAAGCGGTGGTTTAATCAATTTTCCTTAATAATGTGAACGTTCTACAGGATCTCCTTTCATCACACCTAGAAAGAATTAGGATTCCAGGGTGAAAGGTTAGACAGAAATCATATCTGAATACTTGAGTTATTATGCAGCAGAACACTTCCGGACATAACTCAAAATACTCAGGTTTAGCCGACTAATGTTGGACATCAAGAACGTACAGACGAACACAATTATTATGCAGAAGGGAGAGTAAGAAGCTCCGAAATTCCCTTAGAGATTCTGTGATTTCACTGGGGATCATGTTCGAAAAGAACAGATCAGCTCAACAGAAGCACCAGGAGATTTTGGTAAGAAGCAGTATAGATCAAAGCGAATGTTGCGTAGGGCAACCTGAAGTGAGCGAAGATATTTCATTGGAAGTGGGATCAGTTTTGCAACCGATACGATGCTGGTATTTTCGGATAGTTTGCTCCAAGTCCCTAAGTTAACTCGAGTCACTATTCTCTCAAGCTATTCCTGTAAATGTTGAATTAACCGCCAGTCAGAATTATCTTGGAGTTACAGCGTATGTAACTAAGTGTAAGTAGAGTTTGTAGACATAGCACTAGGCTGGCCAAAGAAACACCTAAGTTCGTTCCTAATGGACGACTTCAGGAACTTTTTCTATACCTTTCTTTAACTAGCTCCTGACTCCCAAGTTGGTCAATCGCTGGAACTGGCAAGCGTTTTTTTTTTTTAAATCTCTGACACTCGGATTTTTCTTTCTAAATTCAAGAAAAACGATAGCTGAACCCACACTATTTCAGACAATAAAAACAGTTTTAGGTTTATAGAACACGGGATGGCGGCACTTATCAGCCTTCTCTTCATCGTATGCCGTTTATAATTAGTGATATTATTAGGCTAGCAATCTCTGATTAGTTACCGATGGAGATTGAACTTCCTCACTCAGTCTCCAAATGTTAGATAAGGATAAAACAGCGACTCCATTATAGGGGAATAAAAGGCGTTCTATTATTTATTTTATTTCTAATTACACAGGCAATCATTTCGTCTTCCTCTTCTGCACCATCTGAGTCATTTCCATCGAACAACTTTACTGAGGACATGGTATAAGATTTCAAATTTGGTTCTCTGGTATCATATGTTGCTGGTCCTTCATATCAAGACAGTAGTTTTCAAATGATATATAAGGATTCATCTAGTATGACTGAAATTCCAGTTACTAATAATTGGCAGTTACATAAGCAGCTGATTTGATAGTTTCACAAACTTTTTGTTTAGATTATTTAATAGTGTCTTCCAAATACAGTTCCTGATTCAGTTTCAGACCATTCTCTGACCTTTATTGCTTGGAGAGAAACATGGACGTGGTAAGAAAAGAGCTGGAATGCATAAAATCTGAGTTGAGAATAGTTTGTAGGGAGATTAAGTGTATTTATGATTTATGTATTTATGAAGTGCATTTATTAAGAGCTTGATAGACGAGAGAGCATTTCTTGAAGTGATAAGCAGTCAACGATATTAAAGTTTAACAGATGTGATGCCTGGTGATAAGGCAGAGAGGAATGGAGGCGGGGGAGGAGTTCGTGGTAAGAGTTAGGAGAGCATGAAAAAAAAATGTGTAAGCGACAATAAACTGACAATATGGCGACTCCCTGATAAAGGATGTTAATGTGACTAAATTGTGTTTTTGGAGAAAAACGTAAGGATGTTAGTGATGCTGTTAGGAAGCAAGTTCGAAAAGTGAATGATTCGATGGAGGCTGTGGATATAAATGATTTGAAAATAGCGAAATATTAAAGAATGAGAGAGGAAATGAAAATATTGTTGAAGAAAACGGTAGAGAAAGGAGAGAAAGTGAAGATTATAGGTGTGTAGCTTCATTTTGATAGAATATCAAGTGAATCTAAGAACCTTGATAGCAAATGAATCAATTCATAGGATGTATAGAAAGAATGGTAAACAACACGTAGATTTATGGGATGAATTCGAGGAACGAAGGAACTTATATTTCAAGCATGGGACGCATTTAAAATTAATTTTGGAAATAAGTGCCTGAAGGAAGTGTCAAACATAGTGTAAGCTGATGTGCAGAAGCAGGGAAACATAATTGTGTGTGTGTGTGTGTGTGTGTGTGTGTGTGTGTGTGTGTGTGTGTGTGTGTGTGTGTGTGTGTGTGTGTGTGTGTGTGTGTGTGTGTGTGTGTGTGTGTGTGTGTGTGTGTGTGTGTGTGTGTGTGTGTGTGTGTGTGTGTGTGTGTGTGTGTGTGTGTGTGTGTGTGTGTGTGTGTGTGTGTGTGTGTGTGTGTGTGTGTGTGTGTGTGTGTGTGTGTGTGTGTGTGTGTGTGTGTGTGTGTGTGTGTGTGTGTGTGTGTGTGTGTGTGTGTGTGTGTGTGTGTGTGTGTGTGTGTGTGTGTGTGTGTGTGTGTGTGTGTGTGTGTGTGTGTGTGTGTGTGTGTGTGTGTGTGTGTGTGTGTGTGTGTGTGTGTGTGTGTGTGTGTGTGTGTGTGTGTGTGTGTGTGTGTGTGTGTGTGTGTGTGTGTGTGTGTGTGTGTGTGTGTGTGTGTGTGTGTGTGTGTGTGTGTGTGTGTGTGTGTGTGTGTGTGTGTGTGTGTGTGTGTGTGTGTGTGTGTGTGTGTGTGTGTGTGTGTGTGTGTGTGTGTGTGTGTGTGTGTGTGTGTGTGTGTGTGTGTGTGTGTGTGTGTGTGTGTGTGTGTGTGTGTGTGTGTGTGTGTGTGTGTGTGTGTGTGTGTGTGTGTGTGTGTGTGTGTGTGTGTGTGTGTGTGTGTGTGTGTGTGTGTGTGTGTGTGTGTGTGTGTGTGTGTGTGTGTGTGTGTGTGTGTGTGTGTGTGTGTGTGTGTGTGTGTGTGTGTGTGTGTGTGTGTGTGTGTGTGTGTGTGTGTGTGTGTGTGTGTGTGTGTGTGTGTGTGTGTGTGTGTGTGTGTGTGTGTGTGTGTGTGTGTGTGTGTGTGTGTGTGTGTGTGTGTGTGTGTGTGTGTGTGTGTGTGTGTGTGTGTGTGTGTGTGTGTGTGTGTGTGTGTGTGTGTGTGTGTGTGTGTGTGTGTGTGTGTGTGTGTGTGTGTGTGTGTGTGTGTGTGTGTGTGTGTGTGTGTGTGTGTGTGTGTGTGTGTGTGTGTGTGTGTGTGTGTGTGTGTGTGTGTGTGTGTGTGTGTGTGTGTGTGTGTGTGTGTGTGTGTGTGTGTGTGTGTGTGTGTGTGTGTGTGTGTGTGTGTGTGTGTGTGTGTGTGTGTGTGTGTGTGTGTGTGTGTGTGTGTGTGTGTGTGTGTGTGTGTGTGTGTGTGTGTGTGTGTGTGTGTGTGTGTGTGTGTGTGTGTGTGTGTGTGTGTGTGTGTGTGTGTGTGTGTGTGTGTGTGTGTGTGTGTGTGTGTGTGTGTGTGTGTGTGTGTGTGTGTGTGTGTGTGTGTGTGTGTGTGTGTGTGTGTGTGTGTGTGTGTGTGTGTGTGTGTGTGTGTGTGTGTGTGTGTGTGTGTGTGTGTGTGTGTGTGTGTGTGTGTGTGTGTGTGTGTGTGTGTGTGTGTGTGTGTGTGTGTGTGTGTGTGTGTGTGTGTGTGTGTGTGTGTGTGTGTGTGTGTGTGTGTGTGTGTGTGTGTGTGTGTGTGTGTGTGTGTGTGTGTGTGTGTGTGTGTGTGTGTGTGTGTGTGTGTGTGTGTGTGTGTGTGTGTGTGTGTGTGTGTGTGTGTGTGTGTGTGTGTGTGTGTGTGTGTGTGTGTGTGTGTGTGTGTGTGTGTGTGTGTGTGTGTGTGTGTGTGTGTGTGTGTGTGTGTGTGTGTGTGTGTGTGTGTGTGTGTGTGTGTGTGTGTGTGTGTGTGTGTGTGTGTGTGTGTGTGTGTGTGTGTGTGTGTGTGTGTGTGTGTGTGTGTGTGTGTGTGTGTGTGTGTGTGTGTGTGTGTGTGTGTGTGTGTGTGTGTGTGTGTGTGTGTGTGTGTGTGTGTGTGTGTGTGTGTGTGTGTGTGTGTGTGTGTGTGTGTGTGTGTGTGTGTGTGTGTGTGTGTGTGTGTGTGTGTGTGTGTGTGTGTGTGTGTGTGTGTGTGTGTGTGTGTGTGTGTGTGTGTGTGTGTGTGTGTGTGTGTGTGTGTGTGTGTGTGTGTGTGTGTGTGTGTGTGTGTGTGTGTGTGTGTGTGTGTGTGTGTGTGTGTGTGTGTGTGTGTGTGTGTGTGTGTGTGTGTGTGTGTGTGTGTGTGTGTGTGTGTGTGTGTGTGTGTGTGTGTGTGTGTGTGTGTGTGTGTGTGTGTGTGTGTGTGTGTGTGTGTGTGTGTGTGTGTGTGTGTGTGTGTGTGTGTGTGTGTCGTCAAAATGATCAGAAACAAGCGTGAGGAATTTATGTATTTGATTACGATATCTTGCCCAGATATTATCGTCATTAGTGAGACTTTATTGATATAGTTTTAGAAATAGAATATAAAGTCGTATATATTCTATGTTTTTGAGAAGACTTGGAAAACAAGATGGCTAGTGGAGTGTTGTTAATGATATCAGATGAGGTGCTACCAACAAAGCTTGATTTGTTCCAAGGACGTTGACGTGACTGAGGGAGGCACAGTCACGTCACCATGAGTGTGCCATAAATACATTTGAATCTATTTAGCGTGAGATAAAGTTAACACGGCGATGCTTGTTGTGGGATTCTGCTATTCACCTAGGAGTGCAAGAGTAGATTTAGATTATATGCATCATTCGATCGGTTCTACAAGTAAGGAAGAGTAATTATGAGGATGTAGACAGAAAAGAAGAAAAGACACATGAAGGAAGGGAAATGGAATTTGTACAGGTTTACTGACAGACAAATACTTTGAGAATGTGTTTGAGTGAACTGGTGAATCGAGAAGCTTGGATTTGAGTTAAGAATGGATGTATTGTGGAATTATAGAGAAGAAAATCATTTCAAGTGGACAACTTGGAGTAATGCCATGGAATGATATACTACAATGAAAGGGTCAGTGCTAAATGGGAAATAATTCATGGGTAGTTGAAAGTAATAATGTCAGACTGCATTCCTAGGGTAAGGAGAATAAAAAAGATTAAAATTAAGTATTAAGTACGAGCTTCGAAAAAATTATTGTGGAAGGAACATAAGGCAAAGTGTGACCATCCAACTCATGAACAGTATAAGATACAACAACAAAAGTGATTGGCATGGTACGGAAGGCTGGGTTGATTGGTTGTTTAGGATTTTCGGCCGAAGCAACTCATGCTATGAGGCCAGTGTATTATGTCTGTTTTGTGTGTGTGTGTGTGTGTGTGTGTTCTGATGACCACTGTCTGGTTTGCAAGATAAAAACCGAGTTTTCGAGAGGGTTAAACCCCGCAACCTCTGTAAGAGACCATCTAACTCGCTTTCTTTTGAAAAGCCCTGATAAAGAATTTTTGCTGGTACAGAAAGCAAAATCACATTACCAGGTGAAATTAGCTGAGTATGCCAACGAGAATTTCAAGCAATTCTTTCGCTATGCAGTGAGTGAAAAAAAAAAGATTATGGAATGATCTTTAAGGAATTATGCTGGTATGAAGGTAACAAATCTGAAAAAAATAGTTGAATTACTGAGTGATTATTTTGTGACGGTTATCATCCGGATGAAGATAAAATTTGGGATAGGCATTGACGTGATCTTCGAGGTAGACGAATTGAATTTGCTTGGGGTATTGCAACATCACAATGTGAATTCTTATATTAGATTAGATTAGATGGGAGATCATCGTGTGTGTGTTCCGTGGATGCGCAAAAGAATTGGTCTTACCTTGAAAAGGCTATTTAATGTAAATTCAGTTTCGGCAGCGTCCCAAGCATATGATAGGAAAGTCTGTTAGTTCCACTCCATAAAGACGGGTCCAAAGCAGAGCTTGAAAATTACAGACAGGAGTGATGGTTATGGCTTTGAAAGAAGTTGGCAAAAGGATGGATTAATAATAATTGGCAGTTTCAGAGAACAACATGGCTTCGTTAAAAGGAGGTTTCCCGTTAGCTACTTGTTTCTGTAATAGAGTGACAATATTATAGAAAGTTGGATGAAACAATGCTTATGCTGTAATCAATATTAATCTATTTAGTGTATAGTCTTCACAGAATGCATATGTTGTTGTAATGTATCTTAATATGTTTAGTCTATTATTATAATAGTGTTTTCATGTGTGTAGGAACTAAATACTTTAATGTGTAAAGCATGCTTGCTATTGCTGTCCGGAGATTGCTTTGCACATGATGTGATGGTGGTGGTTTCAGTGTGGAGGGTGGATGTTGTTGGATTGTTATATTCTTGTCAACCAGTTTAACTCAGTCGATTTCTGAATATCATTAATTTCGTCTGATCAGAGTTTAAGTGTATGGGACCTGTGCTGAGTCAGTTAGTGATTAGGTTTATGTAATGTTGCATGTTTGCTTGGGCTGCGCTGGGATTATTATGGATCAATGTCATCTGCATATCGGAAGATCTTGCCTATGAGAAGTAGCTCCTTAATATCATGCATATAGATATTGGAGGGGGGGAGTAGAAAGAGAGAGAACCGTTCCTCTTTTTTTTTTTTTAAAGACTTTTCTTTAATAATAATAATACCTGTTGAGACTAACAAAGTCCACATGGAGATATTTCAAACATTCGTTTATTGTATGTGTGCTAAAGATTATTAGCAGAAAACAAAATTGATTGATAAAATTATATTATAATACAATTTCATTTACCATATTTAATTACGATACTTTATATGAAATATTGTTCAAATATAAATCTTACGAATCTTCGTTGTAACCTTTATATTTTATTTCACTTTATATTTATTTTACTTTAATTTTAACAGAATATTTTTGTACACACACACACACACACACACACACACACACACACACACACACACACACACACACACACACACACACACACACACACACACACACAGTATATACACACTTAGTTCGTTTGATGCATTAATATCCGTCCTTGTTATCAGCTCCAAAGACACTTGCACTTCTTCCGCTTTCTCTCTTTACCACACAGAACAATAAACAAGAAAAATATTATTTTTATAAGAAACTGCAACAGTTACCTTTTGAAA
This sequence comes from Typopeltis vanoorti, assembly GCF_054136105.1. Classification (NCBI taxonomy): domain Eukaryota; kingdom Metazoa; phylum Arthropoda; class Arachnida; order Uropygi; family Thelyphonidae; genus Typopeltis; species Typopeltis vanoorti. The sequence goes on from NC_143559.1 coordinate 81,942,571, forward strand.
GCTACGCACAATTATGTTATAGCTTCTCCCAGAAAAACTTCGCAATTCTAGCAAGCATTATTATTCTATAATTGATTTTATTGAAAAAATAATAAATATCATATATTGCAAATTATATGGTGTACAATACTGCCAAAGCTTATTGGTAAACCAATCATATTATCATTCCAAACATTCAAATACACGGTGATTATTTTAATGTGGGAAATATTGAACCAAGATCTCGTCACAAGTTTCAAGAAAATATACTATTGAGCTGGAAATATTGAACGTGCTATATATTAATACAGAAATATCTATCGAGTTAGTGCATTTACGATGTAATCATACAAAATAAATAAATAAAAAATAATATAATATAAATAAACAAATAAAAATAAATTTACAGAATGGTTATCTATTTGAATTTTTTGTGTGTTTTCATTGGGCATTATCTAAACATAGTACTGTATGTACTTCTGAAATAAAAAATACTTCTCAAAAACACATCTTAGCACGCTAATACCTATGCAATATATTTTGCAGTTTCTCGTAGTAAAGATACAGTTATACACATTTTATCTCATCAGTAGTAAAACAAGAATTAAAGAGTACTGTAATATTTTTATAGGACCATATCTGAATTACTGCGCTCAGATATGATGACCTGGACCCCTTGGATACGAGGAAAGTGTCGAAAGATTCAACACCATGTAATCAAGATAATATCTAGACTATGGAACGTTTCCTTGAAGACAGATGGAAGGAGAGGAGAATCGACCGAAACATACATTCGGGTAACGTGAGCTTACCAGTAGAGATACACATACCGGTCACTGAATTAGAAACTTTTATTTAATACCGATCCTATTCAATTCCCTGCGCATAGTTCTGGCCCTTCAGAACACACACAATTTACGGACAAAAAATACTAGTTCTGGTGGTGGAGGTGGGCGGTAGATGGCGTTGATGGAGATGATTCGTAGTAGAGGTTCGGTGTAGTGGTTGAGACAGTTTGCAGGTGTCCTCCCGCGATGAGTCTTCAGACTCCTTGGAGGTGTCAGGAATAATAATAATAATAATAATAATAATAGTTCGGTGAGATTAAAAGTCGGGTGCAGCTCGACACACAAGAATTTCTGTTTGTCCGTACAAGCCTTCCCAGACGATGGCGATCCAGTTCCTGACAGACTGTCTTAGGACCACAGTTACGCCTCTTAGACAAGCGATGTGGGTTATTTTTACACTGATTAAACACTCGGGATATCTGATTTTTTGAGAAACCAATGAGCTCTGCTGTTTTCAAAATCGTGGCTCCAGCCATACGGAAACCCACAATAAGCCTTTTATTGACTTCCGAAAGATCCTTTATTATTTTTTTTTATTATGATCAACACTATTGACGATTACTGACCAGTCGTTAGGTAGCATTGACAATTTTAGTATTGTCACCCTAAACTAATGTTATATCAATACACTAATATATTTAATTTTACATTAAATATTAAACATTAATATAATTATTTTTTGAGATTACATGATTCGATTACCCTTTTATTTTATCTCTTTATTTATTTTATAAATTACAATTCCCTGAATGCTGCACCCTTAACGTTCCATGCACTTCTCTAGTTATAGCGCTGACTGCATTCGCTGCAATGGCACCGATAAAATAACAGCGTAACATTAAATCCTCTGTCCTCTCTCTCCTCCAATGATAATGATGGTCAAGACATTATTCAACAAAATAACTTTGACACAACGCATAAGTTACAGAAAATAATAAATAAATAAACGTACCGAGAAATCTCCATAAACTATCACAAAATAAATGGATTAACATACGACATTCATCAAAAGTATATAATCAGAAACTGCGTTTGTTGTTACACACTGTGTAATTAAATCATGATAAGTGGTGCTGCATTCTAACAGTCAAAATTCACTTACACTTTTTTGTTTGTTTGTTTGTTTGTTACAATCAATACTAAAATATTGATTGTAGCGAAAATAGTTGTGAAGCACTTCCCAAAATTTTCTTAATAAGTTTTTTATTAAGAGAAAATTTTCAATTCAAGAGAAAATAATTTTTCTCTTGAATTTATAATTGCAATATTTTATAATTGTTTAATGTAACATGATGGATAAATTGTACTTTGTATTGTCATCATTTTTCGGATCATATTTCATTCCAGGTTCAAATTAGGAAGATATTAATTCTTCATATATTACTTAGGTCTACCAGCCAGGAGAAAGTATGTTTTACTATCATGTTTCTGTTATTATTATTATTATTATTATTATTATTATTATTATTATTATTATTATTATTATTATTATTATTATTATTTATTTATTTATTTATTTATTTTGTAAACACTGCATTAGATAAGTAAGAGAAGTGCCTCCTTTATTTTGTTTTTACAAGCTGAGAGAACTGATTCTCAAATACCATTTCGAAAAGTAAGAATATTTTACTGTTTTCTGCTATTTTAACACATTTAAATTGTGAATATTTTATGCTCTTCTGTACAAGGTTATGAAATTTATATGACCATAATATTACGGTTTAGTTATTTGCAAATAATTCGCAACTAAAATTGTCAGAAAAATTATTAAGCCATAAAAAAACACAGGTTTTATTTCTAAAAGGACCTGTAGAGTTGAAGGATCGGTACTCAGGGAAGTGGATGTATCTAGAATACTAAATACTGTGGATGCCATCAAGGGCGCGGAATGGATAAGATTTCGTCACAAGTTTCGAGAAAATATACTATAGAGCTGATTGTGCCACTGGTCTTTCTTTTTAATGAAAGTCGTACAACTGGAAGAGTCCCTAAGGAGAGGAAGAAGGGTATCGTAGTGTCAATACAAAGTATGATGGTAAAATGAGGTACAAAACTACAGAGACCACTTTTGTATCTCTTCCGCGGATGTTTCAGACTGAAGAAACTAGTAAGATATTGTATATAGACTTAGCAGTGATAGTAAATTAGCTCCTTGATAAATGCAATAAATATATGTTACTGCGACAAGAGGATCCCTCATTGTTACAGTAACCTTTATAATTAAAGCGGCCAACTTAAGAGCATTTGGCAGACTCCCGTGTGAATTTAATATTTTAGTTATAACGTGTGGGTTGAGATATCGCGCTAATGAATTGGATTGGGAATTTCCTGTTTGATAGATATCGAGATACCCTTTACTTGGCGAATAAAAGCGCTAAAAAGAAGAAGATAAAAAATCTTGTTCTTATTTTTCGAGTAGTTATTCCAGTACTCATTTCCATATTTATTTCGTATTGTTTTATACACTTTATGCATTGATGCATTTTGATTTTTCTGGTACATATATGTAAGATGCTCTTTTTTTCCCCCTCTAAGCTCTTTTGTCATTTGATTATACCATGGTACGTTTTTAATTAGTTTTTGACTATTTTTTTTTCTTTCAATGCCTCTTTTTACTACATTCTGTACACAATATCTTTGAAAGCTATTCGTCTTTTTCCCTACTATTTGCTTGTTTTTTGTCTTTTATTGTTTTCGGTTTATCTAGCAATCATTTTTGGTATCTTACACCTTTGTCGAGAAATTCTATCCTATATTTTGTTGTTCTGTAGTGCGTTCTATTTTTTTGATATCTTTTCTTGTTTTATATAAGAACAACCATACTAACGTATGGTTGCTTCTTATATTTGTTGATTTTAGAACACCCTTACATAAATAATTTTTAGCACGATTTCTCTATTCGTTATAATCTGATCAATTACAGTTTTTTTGTCTTTTTGTATTCTCCCATGTCATTTTATGTTACATTGTACTTCATGACCAAAGAATTCAGAGCAAAAACTCAAATCAAAGAATGGCGAGGAATTTGGAACAATCAGCCTGATGAGCCATTTTCTTAAATATTTTCAACAAAATATTTATGGAAGAAAATGTGAGGTAGTTGTTCGTAGTAACACAGCCTGCTAGACGAGTTGCGGGAACAACAAAACCGCTGTTTCAGTGTACCTGTATACGAATAGAGAACGAAGGAATATGAATCATGAAGTGTTTGCCCGCTTCAATGACTAACAAAAAGTTTTCGACAACGCCACATCCTGAAAACTAATAGATAAACTATTGTACAGTATTGGATTGGATTAAGTGGGAAAGATATTAGAATTATAAAGAAGTCTACTGGGTTCAGAAAACAAATGTATAAGCAGATAAAAAATCTTACAGGAGATTTAAAGAGTATATATTTTCTAGACATATGTAAAAGAGAAGAAAATGTATCAATATATATGGAGTTTCAATTATTAGTATGGCTTCGCTGATGATACTTCTGCTACAAGCAAACAGTGAATTTTTGCTATTACCACAGTAACGGAAATTGATAACAGCAAATGAAACAGAAGACTATAAGCATCCATAAGTACTTGGATTGATTTGAGTTAATGAGCAGCGGATTTCAAAGCAAGAAAGAAGATAAAAGATTGAAATGGCAAGAAAATGATTTCAGAAGGTTAAAGAAAGCAAGACTATAAAATCAAGGAAAAGATTTAGGCCTAAGATGAATAAGAAAATGCTATGTACGTTTAAGACATCTGTATGCTACTGAATAATGGACAATTAACAAAAAAAAGTGACATCAGATTTGTTAGCATCCGAAATGTGGATATAGAGTGAACATAAAAGTAATAGAATAATGAAATATGACAAATTTGTAATAGTTCAGACGCTAAAAGTGGGTACATTATTAGGAACAAAAAGCCAAAAATAGAAATGCCTCACAGTGCCAGTCTGGTTGGCCCGGCGGTTACAGTACGTACTTTCTTTCCAAAGTCACGAGTTTGAAGCCCAGCGTGGGTATGGACGTTTGTGATTGTTTTTAGGACCGATATGAATTTCATTTGCCAGTATGAGATCAATATCCTGCTTCTAGGAAGCTTGAAAAAATTGTATTTTTGGTCACTACAGCAGGGTTTCCATATAAGTTAATTCTTAGTCCATCTGATAGTACTAATCCTAGTGTAGCTAAAAGCAAATTTCATAATATTACTATCGTGTTCTATAAAGCATTATTCGCTTTTGATATGGATATAAAGTACGCAGGCTGTAGAAAACCAAAATTTCATGCGTGGTCCCTACAGCAGGGTTTCTGCAATGTGTAAAAATAAGAAGAAAAAAAAATAGAAATGACATCCTTAACTCATTAGGGAACTAATATATCATGGATTTATCATCTTTCGTGGTAGGTGTCAGTTAAAAAAGAAAAAAAAAACATTTCCTAGTAAATGCATTACTTGAAAAAATTAAATACAGCAGTGACAAATATTTCAAATCGTGCACGAAACCTCATTTACACCGGGATAAGTTTTGTATCGCCAACATGAGTCTCTTTACAGCCAAATTTTTAATTAGTATTCAGCAAAGTCCTCTATAAAGGGTCGATTCTATTAATTGTCGTTTGCATTTGGGGGGTCCTCTGTTGACAATTTCAATGGATGCTTTCCATCTCCTCTTTTTATATATCCTATAAAATTTATGTAATTTTCTTCAATAGGTTTCAACTATTATAGATCCACTTTTCTCTCCCTCACTCTAAGAGAGGAAATCTCTTAGACCGAAAGATTACGTATCTATCAACCACAATTGATTAACTTACTGCGAATGAGTGCACAGGCTTCCTTGTTCAGAAAGTTCTAGACAACTACCCTTTTGTCTACGTTTCTCCAATGCGGTGATCGACATTCACATGGATGATGTGGGGTAACTATAACGGTCTATTTAAAGAAATATAGAAATGATACCCATTAGTTCTCTTTGGAATGTGACGAAAAAAGCCTTTCTTTTAACTTAAAATTGTAATTAAAATTGTAAAATTTTAACTTAAAATTGTAAAATTTTAACTTAAAATTGTAAAATTTTAACTTAAAATTGTAATTAAAATTGTAAAATTTTAACTTAAAATTGTAATATTTAACACTAAATCAGTGTTTAGTGTAATCATTATCATATTTAAATTCAACCTGAAGACTATAATTTGGGAGTTTCCCATCAGGGATACCAATCCTTGACTTTTTTTAGACGGATCGGAAAAAGTTTGCACAAGTTTTTGTACGGAAGTATTTTTACTTCACATCCCCTCTCCCGTTAATACCGTGTACATATAGATTCGAGATTTCTAGTTATTTCTAACATATCAGTGAATGAAACCATAACAGTAAATTCCATAAAATTAATTTATTATAAGCTTGACAGCTATCCTGTACTTCTTCTATTCAGTAATTCCACAGAAACTGAACTTCACACAGAAGTAAAGTTTGTGCTGTATGCATTTCTACAAATATTTCCACGCGCACTTTTTTCATCAGAACTGACTTTAATAATCCCTCCATTCTCTTCTAAATACATACATAAGCTATTTCACCCCCTTTGTAGTTCAACTCCAAACTCATAGATCAGTTTTTCTTCCTCTTCATTCCTTCAACAGTATTCTTTTCTCACTTACATGTTAACAGCTTTATTTTTTTTCCCTCCTCAACTTTCTGCTCATTCATGTTATAAATGTGCAGTAGTTTGAACATGTCATTTAAGTTAGTTACGAGATTATGTTTGAAAAAGAGATCTTTAGGCCTGCAAGCTACACCTTCATGAATGACACTGTCGCGTAAATTATGGGGGGTCAGTGTGAAGTGAAGGTACGTTCGGAGCAATACCACGAAGAAAGAAACCGAAAAACACGACAGTCCAAATAGGACATCGAATAGCAGAACGCAGGACGCAGGACATATATGGCGCAGAGGGTGAAGTGTGATGCTTTTTATATTCCCTTTTCGGGAGCAGTGATGGGAGAGATTTGTGAGCTAGTTCGCCCTGAGTGGGCAGAAGTGGTTATTCGTCGTTCACTGTTAGGAAGGCTTTCGGTCTTTTATGTTTCCAGTGTTCATTACCGTCATAGTTTTCGGCTTGTTGTATTAGTTGGTTTGGATGCGTAGATGTCTTCATAATGAATTTTTCTGCTAGGGAGCGTAGCAGTGGAGAGATGTAGGGGATATTTATGTCCCAGTGGATCTGGGCGACATCAAATAGCATTAACATTAACATTTCTAGCTAGATGGGTGAAACAAAATTGCTTTTCATATTCTCCTTTGTCTTGTAATGAAAGAACTTTGAATGGAGTGTTCGTGAGCTATATGCTCGCCCATTGAGGGCAGTGAAGTTAGCTGTGTTCAGCTGAACTTAAGATAGACTTTGGTTCTTTTATATTTGTTAATTTCTGCTTCATTATATTCCGAGGCTTCCTTGATTAACGGGTTTAGATGGTTGCTTGTCTTGGTAAAGAACTTCTCAGCTAGATTTATGAAAAAGGAAGAGATATAAGGGATATTAACTTCTCTACGGATCTGGGTGTTTCTTATAAACCAAGGGGCATCCAGAATCATCCTCATGCACTTATTCTGTAATCTCTGAAGTTTTAGAATGTTTGAATTTGCGGTGTGGCAACACGCTGGAGATGCGTAATTGATAACCGGTCGAATTACCATCTTGTAAATTGTTAATTTTGTTTGCGTATCCAGTTTACTTTGTCTGTTGATCATAGGGTAGAGCTGTGCTAAGACTTTGGATGTCTTTGAGGTAACGTAACTAATACGTTTGCTGAATAGGAGTTTACTATCAAGAATCACTCGAAGATATTTAACTTCAGTCCCATGGAATCTTTACTCCCAATAAAAAAATATCCTCCATGGTATGGATTTTCTTTCTAGTAAACAATATAGCTGAGCTTTTCTGGGGGTTAACTTGGATCCTTCAGTCTGCCATCCACTTTTCTAAAATGTGTATGCTGGTTTCTAGTCTTTTAGTTGCCAGTTTTGGGCTCAGTGATCTTGCCATCAGTGCAATATCATCTGCATATAATGGCAGCGGATGTTGTTCATGGGTTCAGAGGGATATCCGCTACATAGATTGAGAACAGGAGAGGTGCCAGAAGAGATCCCTGAGGTTACGCCTGCCGAGATCCTGCGTCTGGTTGAAACCGTTTCGCCGACCCTGACCTGCATATATCTGTCATACAGGTAAAATGTATTATTTTTATTAACTTGACTGGCAAGTTAAATTTTATCAGTTTGTAGAGAAGGCCTTGATGCCATACTTTGTCAAACGCCTTCTCTGCGTCGATGAAGATGGCAGTTGTGTTGAGTTTCCAGTTAAAACCTTTAGTAATGATTTCTACCAGCCGATACACTTGTTGAGCTGTACTATGGGCCTTACGGAAGCCGAACTGTTCATTAGGCAAAATTCCTAACTTATCTGTTTCTGCTTGAAATCATGAGAGGATCACTTTCTCTGTCACCTTTCCGAGGCTGGACAATAGGTCTGTAGCTTTCGGGAAGGTGAGGATTTTTTCCTGGCTTCTTCAGTGGCATGATGGTGGCTGTTTTCCATGTAGTAGGGAAATGCTGGAATCTAAAGACGGCATTTGTAATGTTGACGAGATGGACTATGGCCTTTCTTGAAAGTAGTTTTACTATTCCGTTAGTTATGCCATCCGGTCCTGGAGCTTTTTTACTGTTTAGATGGGAGATGATATTTATCATTTCTGCCGGATTTGTGGTAGTGATATGTTTGGAGTTAATAGTATTCTGTCGTAAGGTTGTCCTAACATGACGGTAAATCTTGTGTATACATATATATATATATATATATATATAAGATTGATATTTAGATTTGTATAAGATGGATTGCACTGAGATTCAAGGTTATCTACTAGTGCTTTAGCTTTCTTTTCATCTTTGTGAACTGTCCCTTTCTTGGTTTGTATAGGGGTATGAGTTGCTTTTTGGTGCGGATTGCTCTTAAGAATTTAAAGACAGATTCATCTTCAGTATTGATGTTAGCCAATTTGGATTCCCACTGATGGTTTCTGTGTTTTAGAAGAGCTTCCCGGACTTGCTTGTTTTGGTTGTTCTATACTGTTTTGACTTGTGGGGCTCTGGTATTGTGGTATCTCTTTCTGGCTCTATTTTTTTTGCTCTGATTAGCTCCATGATTTCTTCAGGGATATGGTTGGTTGGGTTGAAGACAGTGGATTGTCTCACTGATTCTATTGCTTTCTGAATTTGTATGGTTAAGTTATTTATTTCTGTGTAAATCTCTTCCTTTTTACTGATTGGGCACCTGACCAATATGATCGGGAAGAACATTTGGCTAACTTGTCCCATGGTATGAATGAGTGCAGAGGAGAGAATTGATCTGATGAACCTAGATTAATCACTATGGGACTGTGGTCAGAAGATAATTCGTTGAGTGATTCCAATTTGAATTGATATCTTAAATTTTTATAAGATCACAATGTCTAGTTACTTAAGTATAAAGAGCTAATAAGCTTCATTTCGGCAATGAAAACATTACTAAAATTAAGGGTTTCTAAAATTACTAAAATTACTAAAATTGAGTTTCTTATTCGGTTTTAAAACTATGTGGGATTTAATATCCCCTTAATTTTAGTAATGTTTTCATTGCCGAAATGAAGCTTATTAGCTCTTTATACTTAAGTAACTTAATGGTTGCACCTGCTTGGACAACTCGTTCGCAGAGTATATAAGTTCTTTTCGCTATACACTTTGGTATTAGGTCTAGCTGCTCACTGATGAAGCCTCAAAAAAGGCTGAAACCGGTCTGGGCAGTGACCTCCCTTCATAATGTAATAACAGCATACGTTTCTTAGGAAATGTGTTTTTACATTATGGAAAATACCTAAGAATAGCGATCTGAACTTTACTCACCTTTGCAACGAGTTGCCCGAGATTGTACTACGTACTAGGATCACTTGCATTTGCTAACGCTAGTGTTCGCCGATACTTTATAGTTTACTATATTCGGCAAGAAACTCTGAGATTCCTATCTTTGAGTTTCTTATTCGGTTTTAAAACTATGTGGGATTTAATATCCCCTTAATTTTAGTAACAATGTCTAGTACATACGAGTTACCTGAAGGGCTGAAGTAGGTGGGATCGGTAGGGCCGATCCCACAACAACAGAGTTGAGCATTGCAAAGTTGAAAAGTGTGTGGCCTTTGGTGTTAGTTGATGAACTGTACCAAGCTGTGTGTTTTGAGTTGAGATCTCCTGCTATTATTATGGAGTCATATGGACCAAATATGGAATCCAGATCTGTTGTCAGCAGAGGAATGCTCGGCGGGTTATAAGCAGCATAGATCTTGAGACTCCTAGCATTGAAGGTATGTACCTCCACACTTGTCACCTCCAGGTTTACTGTTTTGGGCTTGTTTATTGTATTATGATTCAAATAACTCTTAATATATAAGGCTGTGCCTCCACCTTTTGTGCCAGTTCTGTCGTTTCTGTACATAGTGTATCCACGGATTTTTGGGTTATTAGCTGGCCTTAGGTGTATTTCACCAATCAAGATGATATCAGCACTGAGACGAGTTGCAAATTCTTGAAGTTCCAAAACCTAGTTCATTACTCCATTTGCATTCCATGCGATTATCTAAAGAGCTTTTGGTTTGAACTTATTACTCATGACAGATGGCTGTTATAATGTTTTGAGTGCCTTGCAGGAATCTCTTTCTGAAAGATGTTGAGGGGTATGTCTTGCTGAATTCCTGCAGCATAGTGGCAAGTGAGGCTGTTAAAACGGATGTTATGTTGATGCTTTCTAGCTCGAGAGATGTAGGAGGCTTAGTTCTTGCAGCCTCAGCATATGCTTTGGTCATGGTTGCTCCTTCCTGTGAGGTTGAAGGCGAGGTGTTTCGGACTGGAGGAAGATTTGTTTGGTTGCTTAAAAGGTTAAGTGGAGGAGCAATGATTGACTTTTATTGATCCTCGATTTTTTGGATTGGAAAGGCATCCCTTGTAGTTGGTGGGGTGAGGTCCTCTGCAGTTTGCACAGCATGCTGGAGTTGTGTGTGATTTGGTGCATGTGATGGTCTGGTGTTCCTCGCCGCACTTCAAGCACCTGATGACTGCCTTACATAATTTTTGGGCATGTCCAAACCTTTGGCATCTATGACACTGACCTGCAGATACTCTTTTCCTAAGAGGCTCAGTTGAAATCTTGAGTCCGCATACTACATTCAGCTCATAGATCTGCTTTTGTGTGTGTTGCTTATTTCCACCAGCACCAAAGGCATGGATTGGTCTTTTATCAGATATGAGCTTACTTTTACTGGGGACAGGCCCTGTCTGGAGAGATCGGTGCTCACATCTTCTGGAGTGATACCCTCAGCTATCCCACGTAGAACTACCTTCAGGTTCTTTTCGCTGGGTAAAGTGAAGGTGTGATATGAGACGTTAGCATTGTCCATAAATCTGGTCATCTGTCTGTAATCCGAGACAGTAGTGGGTTGTATTTTAACTCCTTCATCTGAGTTTTTGGCCCATGAAAATGAGATGTTTTCTTCTCTGAGGGCTGACGACACAGGGATCCATTTTTCCTTATCCCTTAATATGACTGGTGGTTCTTTTCTTTAGGACCATTGAGTGCTTCCACATTGGTGGAGATTTTCCTCTTCTTTTTGACCAAATGGAACTCTGTATCTGTTTCCAAGGTATGATAACTGCTGTCTTGGGATATAGCATCTTCCATACTTGGGGAGTGTGCAAAATCTGATTGCGTCAGAGTTATGGGCTCTTCACTTATGTCATCCATATTGTCCTCTGTGACTGCTGTGGGGGGGGGGATGTATCAAAGAGCTTGACTTTTCCTGGCCAATTATCACTCAGCAGCTTTCCTAGCCTGAGGAATTCCATGTGTACTTCCTCGAATTTGGCCTCATTCAGAAGTTTTGCCATGACAATAATTTAGAAATGTGTTAAGACACAGATGGAGAAAGAGTAGAGATTGCTTAGGTGTCCCGAGCAGGTAAAGATAATCCTGTAGACTTTTGAAGGTCCGCTAGCAAATCCCGTAGACACTCTTAGGTGTCTACCAGCAATAAACTGTCACGATATGAAACAATGGCGATACTAGCGGCAGTAGGCCTAGCGTATCGCCCTTGTAATTTCAATTGACTTATACCGGGATAAACCACTATGGAAAAATAAAGTGTCTGTTTATGGTAGCAAGCAATTAACTACTATTACTAATGAATAAGCATAAATCGCTAAAAAATCATATCAATCAAATTCACAATTTACCATCAATAATACACGACACGAAACACTAACACGCGAGCCGGCATTCATCATCAATCCGATATATTTACCTACTGTATGCCTTCATCGAATAGCAATTTAAAACAATTAAAAATTATATTATTCAAGCCATTCATTGAATAGCCTTATAGTCCTTATAAGGACTGGCTTAAAGGGGCGAAGCAAGAATGCTTTTCATCTTACCCGTTATCTGTAAAGGACAGTGTAGGGATAAGGTGTTATTGAGCTATTAAAGCTCTGATCATGGCAAGAGGGTAACAGCAATAGCCGAGCCCCAGTTACATCTTCATTGGCTACAGCATTGCCATACATTACCCTCTAAGGGTATTGGTCAACGCATCTCACGGTCGATATCTAGAGTCATTGCCCACTACCAAATTGGCAATACTGTAGCCAATGAAGTTCTAACTGAGGCTCAGCTATTGCTGTTACCCTCCTGCCATGATCAGAGCTTTAATAGCTCAATAACACCTTATCCCTACACTGTCCTATACAGATAACCGGGAAGATGAAAAGCATTCTTGCTTTGCCCCTTTAAGCCAGTCCTTATAAGGCTAGGGGTAGTGAGAATAAGGAGTCAGGTTTCTGTCCACTCTGGGAGGGTAATGGATGGCAGTGCTGTAGCCAATGAAGTTCTAACTGAGGCTTGGCTATTGCTGTTACCCTCCTGTCATGATCAGAGCTTTAATAGCTCAATAACACCTTATCCCTACACTGTTCTCTACAGATAACGGGAAAGATGAAAAGCATTCTTGCTTCGCCCCTTTAAGCCAGTCCTTATAAGGCTAGGGGTAGTAGGGATAATCGAACGTGAGATGCGGTGATTAATACCCTTGGAGGGTAATGGATGGTAATGCTGTAGCCAATGAAGTTCTAACTGAGGCTCGGCTATTGCTGTTACCCTCTTGCCATGATCAGAGCTTTAATAGCTCAATAACCTTATCCCTACATCCATTATCCTCCAAGGGTATTAATCACCGCATCTCACGTCGATTGTTTAAATTCCATCCAGCCACTACCCCTAGCTTACAAGGACTGGCTTAAAGGGGCGAAGCGAGAATGCTTTTCATCTTCCCCGTTATCTGTAGAGGACAGTGTAGGGATAAGGTGCTATTGAGCTATTAAAGCTCTGATCATAGCAGGAGGGTAACAGGACTTAGTTAACTAACAGCCGAGCCTCAGTTAGGACTTCATTGCCATCCATTACCCTCCAAGGGTATTATTAATCATCCCATCCTCTCGTAGTGAAATGTAAAGAATATTATTTATACTGTGTTTAAGTGGGGGAACAAAACTTCAGTTTTCGGAGGAGAGATTGGTGTATTAGGCAATAAAATAAGAAAATGTGATTTAGATCTTAAGTTCATATCATTTTATTAATGATTTTACTTCATCTTTTTTCACTAATGACATTTATTTCCAATTTTATGTTCTATTATAATTAAAAAAGAGTATATAGATGGATTCATTTTTTTCTTATTTAAATTAAAATGCGCAATATCATTTTCTTCGATTTCTTGAGGTTACTCAAGTTTTCTCACTCCTGTTTATTGTCTGTTTCGTCATAAAAGGATACAATTTTATCCCCTTTCCACCCACCTTCTGTTCCGTGAACGTAGTTCTTTATAGGGCAAAGGTAATTTGAAGGAGGAGACAGTTAGTTAACATTTACAGCCAATCACGTCTACAGAAAGAAAGGGTTAAAGAAAGAGTCCGTAAAATATGAGTGTACTTACTCGTAAGAATGATCGATAATAAATCCAGATCTTTATAAGAACGATAATCACATTTTCGTAGTATTAAGTTCCTGTTGAAATATCGCGCACGTAGCAATACAAGAAACAATTCATTACTATTCAAATACACGCCAAAGCGTAGATGTACACAAGAGACAAATCTTGTACCGGTTATATAAACACGAAGAAGAGAAGTACGTAGTGGAGAATCGGGAAGCTGCTAGAGAGCTTAGATTAGACTTTCAACGTAATCATATCACATGCTCCACCTTAGGATTACGTCACCAGTTATATAAAGCGTGCTAGTCGGTTTCCATGGTGATTTGGGTACGAGTACTGAAACAGTTTTATAGGTGATTTTATACGAATGGAATTTTACAAATAAAACGTCACAGAAATCGCACACAATAAATCACTGTTTCTGTGCAGAAGCCAAAAACTGAAATGATTCAAAGTTAATGGTTATAATTTATCCTACCGCACTGAAAAATAGTCCTTTGTTAAACTACAAATGCATGTCTAAAAGTGAAATAAAAAATTATCGCTCACACAAGCAAAAGTTTTGCTGCTTGTTTTATTGCAGAAACGGTTTTCAAAATAAGAAAATAAATGAATATTTCTTCACTCCTTTCCAACTTGTCTTTGAAAGAATACAGTGTCGAGTGACTTAGCGGCGGTTTAATCTGAAAACATAATAAAACTTCACAGTACTTTTGGTTCTCGATAGCGCTATTTATTATTGTTATTATTATTAATTTATTATGTCTCCAACTCAGATCGATTAGGAGTTAACTCGTGATTGTTGCTCCAATAACCATGACCTACTTCTTCTCTTTCGTTTTCTCAACACAAAAAAAAACCCAACTCACGGTACCCGCATATGGTGTACATATAACGACAGCTTTAATTTTGTTAGACGACTTACTTCTCCATAGACGGAACTTTGAAAAAGGAGAACATAAAAGCTTTTCGGTGTGATAGCATACAAAACCGAAGTCTACCGAACGCAAAGTAGAGGTAATTCCTTAGTATGACTGAAGAACGGAATGTCTGTTGCATTGTAAGGAGCCAGCGATGATTCCTCTGTGGCGCGATCGATATAACCTCACGCCTCTCGGTCGAAATGGGCTGGAATTTATTTGCATCAAGGTCGCAGAAAGTTAGAATGCTGATATATTTTTGCTTCGCTTTTTCTGCTATGAAGGATTGGAATAATTCTGAGTTTTTAAATATTGAGAACGATTGAATTAGTATCCCAAACAGTAGGGAAAAAGAAGTTTAAAACTTTAAACTTCTTTTTCCCTACTGTTTGAGAAATGGATAGTGAATGCATATGACTTTTGTTAGTACCGCACCAGTCATATGCATGGAAACGGAGGCAACCAGTAGAGGAAATGTCGAAGTGGATTAAGATTAAGAGACCATCATTAGAACTGTTGTGCAACTGGATTTTGAGAGCTTGGGCATGATTTCGCCAGAAATAATTAATTTAATTACAGGAGCATTCGCTAAAAGATTCAAATATATCACGTGATGAAGGTGAGCGGCCGAGCCAGGACCTGTCATGTTGTTCAATGGTGGCCGAAATGGGAGCTCGAACAGAGCTTTATCAAATCAATTCACGAGGGAGAAGGAAATGACAGTAGCTGTCAACAAAGACACTTAAGTTACAACATCCCACCCATCGACAATGTAAACTTCTGTTCATAATCTTCTACTATTTATTGTACCAAACGAATTCTGTTATTAACATGAAAAAAATAAAAAAGAATAATGTCCAACCTCACACATATAATTTGGAAACTGTTAGCTAAAAAAATATTTAAAAAAAAAAAACTAATACAAATTAAAACTCTTTGTTCTATTTGCTGAGAAAGTCAACAGACTAAAGCCATTTTACCGGAAAGGAGAGGCACTGCACTTCTTGAACATCTAAACGCATGTCTTCGTAGCTAGAAAGGATATGAATGGGTTCAGATAATTATAACGAATAACTTCAGTTTTGGAACTTCTTAATATTAGGGGTTCCCAGGACCTGAATCTCCTTGGCTCCTGCTGAAAGGTCACTCTGTTTTTAGTGTAGTAAAAGTGACTTGAGATATGTTATTATTATTATTAGAATTTAAGATTTAGTGGTCATCTATGTTAAAAAAAAAATCCTCATTGGACACGTTGTTATGTTGTTCATCACATAAGTGATGCGCACACGTGTCAACATGACGAATATGGTTTTCAAGGTCTCTATTCTAGACCGTTACCAGTAGAAGTGCTGTCTAGCAAGTGCTTACACGATTAGATTCATTTCCTTAATAGCAACTGTAAGCAGTCAGAAAAAGCAGTGGAAATGTATTTGCTTTAACAAATTGATATGTACGTTTCAAGTGCCACCAAAGGAAGGCTGCAAGAAATAACAAACAACCAGTTGGAATCGACGACCAGGAGACTTCAGGCAAAGCACATGTTCTCTCGAACAACACACATTCGTTTAAAAACTGTTTCACTTTATTTTAGTGATCCTTTCAATTATTTCATTTGTTAACTTGTTCGTACATTACATACTAATGTACTGAATTCGAATATAAATTTATAAAATCCACTAACGCCATTTCATCAGCTAATTTTTGGAGACTGAGTGTGTGTGTGTGTGAGGAAGGGGGAGGGGATGTTCAATCTCCACACTAAGACTATCACTAATTATAAACGGCGAATTGAATATGAGTTTATAATTCCTTCATAACATGTGATGTGTTTGGAATGAAAATGACACAGATCATATGTTAATGTGAATTTATAGTTGGCATCGAGTGATTGCAAAAATCAGCAAGCTAGTTAGAGTTTCGTCTTATTGAGTCCTTTTTTTTTTTTTTTGAGAAAGAAAGAAATGTCTTGATGTAACCCTTCGCCATGTTCCCTCAACAAAAACACCCAACTTAGAAGGAAAGAAACTCAAATCTGAAAACATATTTTAATGACATGTTGCATCCATAGCAGCAGGGGCACGCCAAGGGTAGTTGTCGCCCGGGTGCAAACTTTTATCAGCCGCCTCTAATACTGCATTGTATAATCCAAATTAGATATTAGCTACATAAAATGTCGCCCTATCAATGTTGCAGCCCGGGTGCGGTGCACTCCTTGCATCCTCGGGTAGGCTCGGCCCTGCATAGCAGTCTTTAGTTCAATATTCCGCTGGCATTAAAAATAACAATATTTTGTGATGTCTGTCCATTAATCAGACTGCAAACCATTTCGCTGTTATCCTCTTTATTCTTCAAACTTTAGAGACATATTCTGATATTGAATTATTTAAATATTTTAACACTTTTCATGCATTGCCAATATCCTTCCCATCCAGCAATTCATACCATGGCACCGAACCTAGTATCCTTCTCAGCTGGTCATCATTTCCTACTTTTTAGTCCAGCATGTATCCGTTAAAGAATGGGCCATCCATTAACTTAGCTACTTCTCAAGTCCATACAGTAGGATCACTGTCACCAACCGGAGAGGCAGAACACGTCTTTAACTAAAACTCTCTGACATTATTATATGATCTAACATCGTTTGATTTCCTTCTGTCCGTTGCTTGAGAAAGTTTTCAAGCAATATCTTAATAAATTCAACAGCTTCATTCTTCTCGTGAGCTTTCATCGCCACACAATCAATCGTAGGACAATAAGAGATGCCTATGATAATGACTCGTTTAGCACTCATGATACAGTTCATCATCACCAGCAACTGATCCAATAGGTCTGTAACAACACTCCAACACTCGATTCCAGTTAGTACATCCGCTTCTGAAAGCCAAGTATTATTAATGGCTACAATCTGTAATCACAACTTATTCTACATGTCATCACTTGTACACACATAAATTATCTCCAGGCTTATTTTGTATGCTTACCTCTCTTGTCTGCATGACTCATTTGTTCAACTTGCAGATCCAAACGATAACCTTTAATCCTTCGATTCGTTTTGAATAATAAGTATCTAAGAAATAAATTGATTCATTGCATTCTTTACTTAGTGGTGTTCGTTTGCTGATTTGAGAGATTCAGTGCTGATTGTGAACGCAGTTCATAATTAGCATTGAATTAGCACACGTGTGTGTATGTGTGTGCGTGTGCGCCTTGGAACAGATATGTATTTAAAGAAATAAATCAAACATATAACGGATAGTTCTCTAAACTTGCAGCATTTTTAAGAGCGATTGCATAAGAAAACTGCTTCCGAACCTTTATGAATTTCTCCTGATTATTTTTAAATATCTGAGCACAAAGCAGAACGCAAGTTGAAGACATGAGGTTAACCACTTCATTTCCCGATCTAACTTTTGGAGACTGAGTGGGCAGTTGATGGTGAGATTCAGAGACGGCTACCAAGTGCCACCATCTTGTGGTCTCTAATCCTAACAGAGGATGGTGGCACTTATGTTAGGTTAGAGACCACATGTGAAAATTGTGTGGGGTCGACAGTCGATTTTCATGCGTTTTCGGGATGACAAATCCGCTTGCCCGTGCCAGAGATTGACTAACTCGGGATCCGTTCGAGGAAAGGCTTAGAAAATGTTCATCTAGTCAGCGACTAGATTTGAACCCTATTCTTTTTCCGTGCAGACAAGCGCCATAGAGTGCAAACGTCACTTTTACTGAGCTTTATATATATATACAGTATATTAAATATTTTATATAATTCCATCCATTTATATTTCAGGTAGATGTGCCTAAACATTACCTGATTATTTCTGGCCAACCCCAATGTTTATTTGCCAAGAACTAGGCTGTTGGTAAAGGTATCTTGGTATGCAGATTGTTCTCATGGACAATCTCCATACCCCCGCTTATACTTACAGCGATTGTTTTCAACAAGGTATTATCCTATTTGTTGACAATGTGGCGTCGATAGATCTGGGCTCGTCCAGATCTATTGCAATAACTCCCATTATGCGAGGATGATTCAAAAAGCTATCCAAACATTCCGTGCTTCCCTTTTGGTACTCGACAGCAGTATTTGCTTAATCGCTATTCACCGTGGCGTTATGCTCTCTATCCTTTCTTTCATTATTAAAAAGTCATGGAAACAAGAAACAACTACAATGTTTTAGGAAAACATCAGTTTAATGTAAACCAAAATAATCGCCCAACGTTTCGATCATCATGCCGCTGACATACAGATAATCCAGATAATGACCTTCTGGTCATCATCTGGAGTATCTATATGTCAGCGGCGAATATTCCGGGTGTGCTAGGTGTGCGGTGCTTATCCACCGAATAGCAATATCACCGATATTATATTTTTGTATTTATTCCCATTAAAGGCTGCCCTAATTGTTTCCAAATTTCGCGTTATTCTTAAAAGTAAACACAATATGCTAATACTTCATAAAGAGGACAAACATCGCATCACATTCGCGTTAATAGCCCGGGTGTGCGTTCAAAATACATAAATCTTTGAAAAGATGCACGGATGGCGCAGCCGGTCAAATTCTTAGTGTTTTGGAAGTTTTAAACCGCTCAGAAGGCGAAGCAGGATGAGCTTAGAGACAATAGCACCTAGAGACTGTAATTGGTTATTTTGTCACCAATCCGATTGAACGTTGTCATCTGTCATGAGTTGCTGTTTTTGTTTTCTGAGTTGCATCTGTTTTGCATGAGTGAAGTGTGAACTGGCGTGGTAGGCAAGTTTTTAATATATAATTTTC
This sequence comes from Typopeltis vanoorti, assembly GCF_054136105.1. Lineage (NCBI taxonomy): Eukaryota > Metazoa > Arthropoda > Arachnida > Uropygi > Thelyphonidae > Typopeltis > Typopeltis vanoorti. The sequence goes on from NC_143559.1 coordinate 81,962,153, forward strand.
GATAAAGTGTAACTATTTTTGCTCATATTTACAATCGGAAACAGTATTGTAGTCGAAGGAGGTAAGCCTCGTCCTCCTCTTCCAGATTTTACGCCTTTGAGTAATTCAAATAACCCAACCAAATATAGCATTTCTCTTCATTATCGTTTTCCTATATATCTTAAAACAAACACATTGTTCCCAACTCTATGCAGATTTGGTTACAATGAATTGATAAATTAAAGTATTCAAAGTTATTCTACAATTAATTGCATTGGACCAATTAAGATGAGCACATCAATGCCCATGTTAATTGGTCCAATTAAATGAGCACATCAATGCCCATGTTAATTGGTCCAATTAAATGAGCACATCATCTTAATGCATCATCATATGGCAAAATTCACGTTACTTTGACCACATACGATCAAAGTGACGTGAATTTTGTAGCGTGGATTGCGTAAGCCACATAATAGCAAACACACTCGACATGGGCAACTGATGCCACTCTAAAAAAAGGGCTTTTCCTAGTACCATGGAACAAGAAACATTGCAAAAAAGTGAGTCAGGTGCTCCATAACTGAGAGGAGACCTCCACATAGCCTTTAAAGGAATGCGGAGAACCGACCAGGGCTTCTGACCTAATGTCCAATCCTCACCTTCTCGTGGTGCACCCTGTTGGGTATCTACTTTGATACTGAACGAACGAGGATGGGCTGGCAATTTGGGATTTAGCCGACCAAATTGTATTCTTATTGGTTAAACCAAAATAAAAAATGATGGTACAACATGACAAAATTTCATGCCGGCTGGGGCGTCGCCCGGTTAAACAAGGCCCCCGTTGTTTTCGCCAGGGAACCAGAGCGAACAGCGAAAAGTCAGCTACTGGAACAAATCTGAAAACAAACCCCAACTCAACATCACCAGAGTTAAAGATCGGTACTATCAACGTAAGAAGCCTGAATGGCAAAGAAATTGAGCTAGCTGAGGAATTAGATAAGTACCAGATCGACATAATAGGGGTGACTGAAACAAAAAAGACCAAAACTGGTGAGATCTTTCTGAGCAATAAATACAAAATGTTATATTCAGGCAATGACAATCAAGGAAAAGAAGGAGTAGCCATAGTATTCAACACAAAATACGAGGCTAATCTTCTTGAATGGCAGTCAGTCTCAAGTAGAGTAATGTGGGCAAATATGAGAATGGGGAACTGGACAATGAGACTTATTTGTGCCTATGGTCCCACAGAAGGTTCTTCTAAGGTAGAAGTGGAGGAATTTTTTGAGGCTTTAGAAAAAGCAACTGACACAATGAAAAAGGAAAAGTTGGTCCTTGTTGGGGATCTAAATAGTAGAGTAGGAAATGATTGTGAGACATACAAAAATATTTTGGGAAAATTTGGAGAAAAGAGCAAAGCTAATAATAATGGCAAATATCTGTTGGATTTCTGCTCAGGACATGGACTGGTTATTACTAACACCATGTTCCAACATAAAAATGTGCACAAATTCACATGGAAAGAAGAGGCTAGGAATAAGAAAAGTCTCATTGACTATGTTATTGTTGATAGTGATGTTTTCTCCCTGGTGCAGGACACCAGAGTGTACAGAGGATTTGAAATTGGAAGTGATCACTATTTAGTCTTGAGCAGGATAAAATTGAATTTCATATTGAAAAGAATAACATGCAAGAAAGTTTTAAAGCGAATAAAAGTTGAGCAGCTCTCAGATGTGAACTGTAGACTAAAATACAGAAATATTATTGAAAAGAAAATGAAAGAGTTTGAGAACAGGAATCAAACCTTGGAGATTCAGTGGCAAACTCTGAAGGAAACATTGATTGATTCTGCCAGAGAGGCATGTGGTGAGGTTGTGTGCAAGGATAAAAAAATCAGAACTCCCTGGTGGACACAGGAAGTTAAAGAGGCAGTGAAGGAAAAGAAGAAAGCATATCAAAAGTTCCTGGCAAATAAGTCAGCTTTTACTCTTACAGAATACAGAGACAAATGTAAGAAAGCTAAACAGTGTGTAAAACTAGCTAAACAAAAGTCATGGGAGGACTTTGGCAAGAATATAGAAAATAAATATCAAGAAGGTGGCAAAATATTCTGGAGGTTGTTGAAGAAGCTTAGGAATGGAGGAAAGAGTGCTGTAAAAGGAATTAGAGATGATAAAGGTGAAATGAAAACAGGAGAAAAAGATATCCTTGAAGTATGGAGTAATTACTTTGAAAAACTGCTAAATGAAACAAGCAGTGATGACAGCACAGTGATAAAAAACACTGACCAGGCATGCAGTCAGGAATACATATCCATACTTGAAGTAGAAAAAGCCATCAAAGGCTTGAAATGTGGAAAGGCAGCAGGAGTAGATGATATTCGACCAGAAATGCTGAAATATGGTGGAATAAGAGTCTTACAGTGGCTGCACTGCATAGTTCAGAAAGCCTGGACAGAGGGACGAATTCCCGATGATTGGAGTAGAGCTCTCATAGTACCCATATATAAAAAGGGAAATAAAACTGAATGTGAGAATTACAGAGGTATTTCCCTACTGAGTGTTCCTGGCAAGATCTATGCAAGTATACTTGAGAAACGGTTGAGAAGAATTGTGGAAGAAAAGCTTGGTGAAGAACAAGCTGGATTCAGGCCAAATAGAGGCTGTCAGGATCAGATCTTCACTTTACGACAAATAGTGGAGAAAGCATGGGAATATAACAAAGATCTGTATTTAAGTTTTGTCGATTTGGAAAAAGCATATGACAAGGTGCCAAGAGAGAAGCTATTCAATACGCTGCAGTTATATGGTGTCAATGGGGCATTATATCAAGCTATACTTAGTCTTTATTTGAGTTGTGAGTCAGCAGTTAGAATTGAAGGAAGTACAGGAAGATGGTTTAATGTTAAATCTGGTGTGAGACAAGGATGTACATTATCCCCTCTGTTATTCATTATCTATATGGATCACATTATGAAGGAATGTGGTATTAAACCTGATATGAAAATTGGAGATGTTAATGTCAGCTCTTTGCTTTATGCGGATGATGTTATACTTCTAAATAAATCCGCTACAAGTCTGCAAGAGTCTCTGACTAAATTGAATAGCTGTTGTAATAGATATGGTATGAAGGTCAGCAATAAAAAGACAAAGACAATGAAAATAGGCAGAATCATTGAAAATGTCAACTGTGTTGTGAATGGAGAACCTGTGGAACAAGTAAAACATTTCAGCTACTTAGGCACAATTTTTACTGAAGACGGTAAAGTAAATATAGAAATAGACAACAGAATCAGCAAAGCTGGTATCGTGGGAAGTCAATTGAATAAATTCATATGGAATAAGAAAGAAATTAGTCGGAACACTAAATTAGCTGTATACAAGACTGTGTTCAAACCAATTTTAACTTATGGATCTGAGAGCTGGGTCAGAAGTAAATCACTTGACCAAAGACTAGAGACCGCAGATATGAGAGTCCTGAGAAAGATTAGAGGCGTGAACAGATGGCATCAATGGCAATATCATATTAAAAATGAGGATATTAGGAAAGAACTTGACATTGTCAGCATCCAGGAATGCGTTAGCCGAGCTAATCTCAGATGGTATGGTCACTTAAATAGAATGGGAGAGGAAAGATTAGCAAAACAAGTGTTCTCTGCCAGGTTGGCAGGAAAACGACCCAGAGGAAGACCAAGATATAGGTGGATTGATACGGTACAAAGTGCCTTAGACGATAGAAATATAAGATCTAATAATGTTGGAGTCTTGACAAGTAACAGACTGATTTGGAGGAAAATTGTAGATAGGAAGTTAGTAATGATGTAATTTTTTCATGTAGTACTGTCATATCCTGTACACCCCTTGAGGGTACATGGCAGGAATTTGATGATGATGATGATGATGATGAGATATCGGCATCCGTTTTGTTTTGTCTGCGAATATTTTATTCATACTCTTTCTGGGTAAAATTTCACTTCGCTATCCTTCCCCGTGAACCAATCCTGAATAAAAATAATTAGCGTCATACCTAGGATTCAATTTCAATGCCAACAATATTTTCCCAACTGGGCTGTCCATAACAAACAAATGTTCATGGGAGTTAATACAGTGCTATATGCAAATGATCAGATTACGTTACATGACCTTCCATAATCAGTTTATGAATTAAACAAAATGAGCAAAGGATTCAATTGTATACAGCATTGTATTAACATTGAGCATGTCTAATAAAATGTATTACTGATATACTGCTTGGTATATCGTTAAAAATACCACACTGTGTTTGTATATCTCGTTTTAAGAAATATGACCTAAAAACTGTTAATTACGACAATATATTTAATGATCGCATACACTTAATGGTACAGTGTATTAAGTACATTCCTTTATACACGGAATCCATTACATCTCCTCGATATCCATATGCATTCATAATAGGCGGATATTAACGGGCTATGTGAAAAAGATCAATGCAACTTCATGGTATCTTTCCTAGCTGTTTTGCAGTTGATCAAATGATGTCCAAATTTTCCTCCTACATTATTCTTCATGTATTAGTTTTATAACGCTTAGTAATCCTCCAAGATTTGTGTAAAGAGCCAATAACATTGTAAAAAAGGGACAGTGTAACACTCCTACACGAAACAATCTTAACATCATTGTTCGATGTAACACTCGTAGCCGTTGAACCTTTTCAATCACATAATTTTTCACTGCTTTGTAGAGTTTTTATTAAGGAAATGAATCTACTTCTGTGAGCTCTTGCTACACAATGTTTATCCTGTTACAGTTCTAGCATAGTGACCTTGAAAATCATATTCGTCATGATTATGCTGGCACGTGTACAACTGCGTCGTCGCTTAATCGGTTATATGAAAATACAACAAAACAAAGTGTCTATTCAGGGTTATGTTTTTAGAAATCACTGCTCTCCTGAACACTAATTAAGAAAATAGACACATCTCAAGCAACGTTTACTATAGTAAAACACGGAGTAATCTAATCTTTTCTACTAGTCTAGAGGTTCTGGTACTGGAACCTCATATTTTAAGAATTTCTAGAATTGAAGTTATTCATTATAATTATATAATCTATTTATAGCCTTTTTGATTACGAAGATATAGTCCCAGATGATCAAGAGAAAGAAAGAGATCGTTTCGCATTGCACCGTTAAAATGTCTTTGTTCTATTGGTTTTCTCTTTTCTTTTACATTTCTTGGTTATCAATTTCGAAATTGACTTTGTGTTAACGTGTGTGGGTGAGTGGCACATTTCTTATTAGTAGACATTTGGCCACTACTCAACAACAAACAAGACAGACAGAGGGGAAGAAGTTCAATGTTCACTGGTGGCCAATCAGAGATAGCTGGCCCAAAAGCTATTACTAATTATATATGGCATCCAGTGAAGAGAGAGTCGGCTGACAAATACCACAATCTCGTGGTCCCCAATCCTCTCAAAATAGTGTGGGTTCTACGGTCTATTTTCTTTAATTTACGGGACGAAAAACCCGAGTTTCCTACAGAAAAAATTCGCTTGTCTGTGCCAGAGATCGACTAACTCGGGAACCGATAAAAAAAAAGGCTTAGTTAAAGTTCCTCTACTTGGCAACTAGAAATGAACTTACGATGCTTTTCTTCGGGCGATCTAGTGACGTGGACGGCACATGCTACTTCCACTGATAATAATAATAAATCAGCTACCGCCTTTTATTCTCTTTTAGGGACTAGGTAAGGCCATTTTAGCGCTATGTAACTTTTTTTGGAGACTCAGTAGTCAGTTGGATCGGCATCAGTTGCCAATCAGAGATAGCCGACCAATTTTAATCAGCAACCGATAACGACAATGGAAAACAAGTGCTGCCATCTCGTGGTCCCAATCCCCTAACAGAATATCTTATTGTCTGAAATAGTGTGGGATCTATGGTCGATTTTCTTGAGTTTACTGAACGACTTTCGACTAACTTGCATACTGACTGAAAAAAAGGCTTACAGTTCCTCTAGTCAGTGATTACACTTGGAACTTAAGTCTGTATTCAGACGGAGGATGAAAAGACCATTTCCACTAAGCTACACAGACCTTTTTAATAATTATTATTATTAATATTATTACTTGACACCTCCAAGGCATCCAAAGACTCATCGAGGAAGAGCACTCTACTCTATCTCTCTGTCTCCACCATTTAATCCATCAACTACACAGAACTGCTCTTATCATCATCATCTACACACAACGCCATCTAGTGCCCACCACCACCACCACTAGTATTTTTTGTCTATAAATTGCGTGAGTTCTCAATGCGATTCGCCTGTATGCAGGGACACTAAAAATCAGTTTTCGAGAGAAAAAAACCTACTATCTCCGTATGATGATAATAATAATAATTAATAAATAAATCAGAAAGCGCAACTATTTCTTCCACCGATTATAGTCATCTCTCATTTAGTTCTCATGGTTCAAGGAAGAGTATTATGAGGATTATGAGGATGCTAAGCGAAGACGTAGGGAAAATTGCGAAGCCACCGACGTGCCCTAACAGATAATGTCTCCGCTCCAAAGGTCACTTGCTTTTTTTTTTAAAATACAAACTTGTTTTAAAAAAAAAAAGTATAAAGCACTGCTTTTAATCCTTGGGCTAGTCTCAATTCGAATTGACCTGGGACCCTTTACTGTAACGCAGTAGTGAAGACATCACTACATTTTCCTAGGCCTAGGTTGGTATTCTACTCCAGGACTTGAGGAACCTTTTTACGAGCGTTTAAAGTGAAGGGGAATTGACCAGTCTCTCTCATACGGAAGTGGCGCACTCTGGCTTGACAACTTACGCAATTAACAGACAATACACTCGCTACAAAGATTTAGTTGCTTTTGTTTCATTTTTGCAATCAATTGAGATAATGGTACGTATTTTAAGAAGAATAAGATTAGTTGTGATATAAATATTTTCAAACAGTTTATCCATAATTTTTTTTTCTGTAATTCAAACTCGTTAAACTTCTTGAAAACAATCAAATACGATTTATAAGCGGTTTGTATAAGAACTGTACTTATGCTGTTTGGAATACCATCTCAACTGTCGTAAAAAAAATAATAATAATAAATAAAAAAAATAAATAAATAAATAAAAAAGCTCGGACTTATTTTATTATTCGTTTATGACAGAAAACCGAAGCCAAAATTCAGTATTTTCTAACTTTCTGCGACCAACCTTGAGAAAATGAATTGCAGATCATTTCAACTTTGGCGTGTTACTATCGATCGCGCCATACAGGCGTCACTTGCAACTTGGAATGTGACAGGCATTCCGCTGTTCGGCTGTGCTAGGAGAAGGACATGAAGAAAACAATGGAAAGATTCCTTTATTTTCTTATTTTAAAAATCGTTTCGTCAATAAAACAGCAAAACTTTTGCTTGTAATTAGCGTTTTTTTTTTTTAGGCATTCAGTTTTAGTTTAGACAAGAACTATTTTTCCATGCGGTCGGATAAATATTACAAGTTAACAGATTAGTTTGTTTTCTTTTACTACGCTAAAACAACGCTTTTTTCCCCTTTTTTTTTTTGTACGATTTTCCACCTTTTATTTGTAAATCCCATTCACATAAATGTTTCTGTAATCGTACGCTAATCACCATGGAAACTAAGCTAATATGCTTTATATGACCGATGACGTACGCTAAGGTGGCGCATGTGATATGATTACTGAAAGTCTAATCTGAACTGTCAATCACTTTCCAAACCTCCACTGCGTACTTCTTTTCATCGTGTGTTTTTATAACCGGTGAGAGCTTTTTCTCCTGTACTACAACTAATTAACGCTAATAATCATTCTCGTAGAGATCTGGTTAATTTACAGCGAGTTAATTTACAGATCTCGTAGAGATCTGTAAATTAACTCGCTGTCTAATAAGAACTACGTTCACAGAACATGTGGATAAGGAGGATGGGGGGGGGGAGGGGATTAAAACGACGGTATTTCGTGATATTATTATAAAATAAACTTGATAAACAGAAATAGGGAAGACGAAGGAAACAACAAGCAATCGAAACAATATAACGTTGTGCGTTTTCAGTTAAATAAACAAAAGAAATCCATCTATATTATCTTTTTAAATTAAAACAAAATATAAAATTTGAAACAAATGTTATTAATTAAAAATATTTTCTAAAATTTAATAAAAGAACAACTTAAACGTTGAATCATAATACACAGTATTAACATGTTGCATATTTAAAAAAAAAAATCTTCAAAAATTGAAGTTTAGTTCAAACGCCTAATTATAGTATAAATAACTTCCTTTAAATTCCACGTGCATAGCACAATTTTTCATTGAGATTGGAGGAATGGAAGTCGGAATCGACCGTGAGATGCGGTGATTAATATATCCTTGGAGGGTAATGGATGGCAATGCTGTAGCCAATGAAGTTCTAACTGAGGCTCAGCTATTGCTGTTAACCTCTTGCCATGATCAGAGCTTTAATAGCTCAATAACACCTTATCCCTACATCCTCTACATCCTTGGAGGGTAATGGATGGCAATGCTGTAGCCAATGAAGTTCTAACTGAGGCTCAGCTATTGCTGTTAACCTCTTGCCATGATCCGAGCTTTAATAGCTCAATAACACGTTATCCCTACACTGTCCTCTACAGATAACGGAGAAGATGAAAAACATTCTTGCTTCGTCTCTTTAAGCCAGTCCTTATAAGGGCTATAAGGAGTAAATGAGGAGCTGAGATGATTGTCGAGAATACCCTTGGAGGGTATGGATGGCAATACTGTAGCCAATGAAGTTCTAACTGAGGCTCAGCTATTGCTGTTAACCTCTTGCCATGATCAGAGCTTTAATAGCTCAATAACACCTTATCCCTACACTGTCCTCTACAGATAACGGGGAGATGAAAAGCATTCTTGCTTCGTCCCTTTAAGCCAGTCTTTATAAGGACTACAGGAATTTTTCATTTCATTTCGGTCTGGTATGTAATGGAATTAATTCTGGTTGAGATTAGACGTGTTATTTTTAGATTGAGCCGGATTAGATTTCATGCAAGGTTTTTCGGGAAGCTCACATTAGACTGGCGCTAACACAATCTGAAACCTACTGCCCCCTCCTCTCCCCCTCTGCATGAAAAAATGCACGAGGTCTGATGTCCGCGTAGCCCTACTTCAACGAGGACCAGTGGTAGATGAATGGTACTTGGGAGAATCGGTTTCCGCACTTTGGCCAAGTGAGTTTTTGACACTCCTTTCCCCTGTTTTTAGGGCATTTTTAACTTTAATATATTGTTTTGCTGGTAGGCACCTTCGTGTGTCTACGAGATTTGCCAGTGGCCCTCAAAAGTCCACAGGATTATCTGTAATTTGCTCGGGACACCTGAGTAATCTTTATTCTTTCTCTATCTGTGTCTTTACACAATTTTCACTTATTACTATCATGGCAAAACCTCTGAATGAGGCCGTATTTGAGGATATATCAGGAATTCCTCAGACTAGGAAAGCTACTCAGTGACAACTGGCCAGGAAAAGTTAAGCTTTTTTATACATCCCCCCCCCCCCCTTCAGCAGTCATAGAAGACAAAATGGATGACATAAGTGACGAATTCATTACACAGACACAATCAGACTTTAGTACACTCCCCAAATCTAGAAGATCCTGCATCCCAAGACAACATCTGTGAGACGTTGGAAAAACATATAGAATTCCAAAGTCAAAAAGAAGAGAAAAATCTCTACCACCACAGAAGAACCCAAAACAACAGAGATGGAATCAGTCAATGTACCTAAAGAAAAGGTACCACCAGTCATCTTAAGAGATAAAGAAAAATGGATTCCTGTCTCATCAGTCCTCAAGGAACATAACATCACATTCTCATTGGCCAAAAACTCCGATGAAGGAGTTAAAATTCAACCTGCCACAGTCATGGACTATAGACAAATGACTAGATTTATGGACAATGCAAATCTCCCATATCACACCTTTACTTTACCCAGCGAAAAAGAATCTGAAGGTGATTTTTCGTGGGGTAGCCGACCTCTCCAGACAGGGCCTGTCCCCAGTTAAAGTGGGCAGGATCCTCAGGTCAGATAAAAGACCAATGGCTTTGGTGCTGATCGAAATCAGCAATACACAAAAGCAAATGTATGAACTCACAGTTATATGCGGACTCAAAATATCAACTGAGCTGCTCAGGAAGAAAGCATCAGCAGGACAGTGTCATAGGTGCCAAAGGTTCGGGCACGCCCAAAAATTATGTAAGGCAGCCTACAGGTGCTTGAAGTGCGGCGGACACCATACCAACACTTGCACTAAGCCACAATCTACTCCTGCCTGCTGTGCTAACTGCAGAGGACCTCACCCCGCTAACTACAAGGGATGCCTTTTCAATCCAAAAAATCGAGGGTCAGCAAGAGTCAATCTTGCTCTTCCTCGCAACGAAACCATAAGCAACCAAGCAGGTCGCCCCCAGTCCAAAACACCTCACCTTCAATCACACAGGAAGGAACATGATCCGCGACCAAAACATATGCCGAGGCTACACGAACTTAGATTCCTACATCTCTCGAGCAAGCAAGCTCCAACCTAACATCAATTTTAACTGCTTTGCCAACTCTATCATTTCTCTACGTAGTTTAGCCACGGATTCTAGGGTTATTAGCTGGTCTTAGGTGTGTTTCACCAATCAAGATGATATCAGCACTGAGACGAGTTGCAAATTCTTGAAGTTACAGGACCTTGTTTATCAAACAAGCAACTCAAGATAGTAGCATGGAATGCAAATGGATTGATAAACAAGGTCCTGTAACTTCAAGAATTTGCAACTCGTCTCAGTGCTGATATCATCTTGATTGGTGAAACACACCTAAGACCAGCTAATAACCCTAGAATCCGTGGCTAAACTACGTAGAGAAATGATAGAGTTGGCATAAGAGATGGAGGTACAACCATATATATATCAATAGTTACCTAAATCATAATACAATCCCAACCCCCAAACGGTGAACCTGGAAGTGACCGGTGTGGAGGTGCATATTAGCAATGCTGGCAGTCTCAAGATCTATGCTGCTTATAATCCTCCGAGCATTCCTCTACTGACAACAGATCTGGACTCCATACTCGGATCCACTGACTCCATAATAATAGCAGGAGACCTGAATTCAAAACATACAGATTGGTACAGCTCTTCAAAACATATGGACTCCATACTCGGATCCACTGACTCCATAATAATAGCAGGAGACCTCAATTCAAAACACACAGATTGGTACAGCTCTTCAATTAACACCGAAAGCTACACGCTATTCGACTACGCAATTCTCAACTCTGCTGTTGTGGTCGGACCTACCGAGCCCACCCGCTTCAGCCCATCAGACAACTCGGATGTGTGGACATCGTTATTTTTAAAAATATAAGATACCAATATAAATTGGAAACAGTTAATGAATTATCTTCTGACCACAGTCCCATAGTGCTTAATCTAGGTTCATCAGATCAATTTTCTCCCCCGTACACATTCATACCATGGGACAAGTTAGCCAAGGATCTTCTGGATTATATTGGTCCAGTGCCTAACATCCGTAAAAAGGAAGAGGTAGACTCAGCAGTAAATAATTTAACCATCCAAATTCAGAAAGCAATAGAATCAGTCAGGCAAACCACTGTCTTTCACCCCACCAACCGTGTTCCAGAGGAAATCATGGACCTAATTAGAGCAAAAAAACAGAGCACTCCAGAAAGAGATTCCATAATGCAAGAGCCTACAAGACAAAACAGTACTGAACAACTTAAACAGACAAGTTCGTGAAGCTCTTTAAAAACACAGAAACTATCAATGGGAAGCCAAATTGGCTACCCAATGCTGAAGATCACTCCGTCTGGAAATTCTTAAGAGTCATCCGCACCAAAAAGCAACTCATACCCCCTATACAAACCAAGAAAGGGATTGTTCATACATATAAAAAGAAAGCTGAAGCACTAATTGATAACCTTGAATCACAGTGCAATCCATCTTATGCAAATCAAAACATTAACCTTGTATACAAGACTCACCGTCATGTTAGGACAACTTTACGACAACATATTGATAATTCAGAACATATCACTCCCACTACTCCAGCAGAAATAATAAATATCTTAACTCATCTAAACAGCAAAAAGGCTCCATGCTCAGATGGCATATCCAACCGAATAATAAAACTACTTCCAAGAAAGGCCATAGTTCATCTCGTCAACATTGCTAATGCTATTTTTAGATACCAGCATTTTCCTACTGCTTGGAAGACAGCCACCTTCATGTTATTGAAGAAGCCGGGGAAAAACCCTCAACTCACCGAAAGTTACAGACCTATCAGCCTGTTGTCCAGCCTCAGAAAGGTGACAGAGAAAGTGATCCTCAGAAGGGTCCTCTTCAAGCAGAAACAGATAAGTTAGGAATTTTACCCAACGAGCAGTTTGGCTTTCGCAAGGCCCATAGCACAGTTTAACAAGTACACTGGCTAGTGGAGATTATCACAAAGGGCTACAATTGGAAACCCCATACAGCTACCATCTTCATCGACTGAGAAGGTGTTTGACAAAGTATGGCATCAAGGCCTTCTTTATAAACTCAAAAAATTTAACTTGCCAATCAAGTTAACAAAAATAATCCACTCATACCTGAAAGACAGATGTATGTAAATCAAAATCAAGGAAACAGTATCACCCAGACGCAAGGTTTTGGCAGGCGTAACTCAGGGCTCTCTTCTGGCCCCTCTCCTGTTCTCAATCTACGTAGCAGACATCCCTCTGAACCCAAGAACAACATTCACTGCATTATATGCAGATGATACTGCATTAATGGCAAGATCTCTGAGCCCAAAACTGGCAACTAGAAGACCTCGATGCAGTATACATATACTAGAAAAATGGCTAGCAGACTGGAGGATCCAAGTAAACCCCCAAAAGAGCTCAGCCATACCGTTTTCTAGATAGAAAATCCATAGTATGGAGGACATTCATCTTTTGGGCGTTAACATTCCATGGCAGACTGAAGTCAAATATCTTGGAGTGATACGTGATAAAAAAACTCCAATTCAGCAATCATATAAGACACATAGCCTCGAAGACATCCAAAATAATTGTCCAGCTCTACACTGTGATCAACAGAAAAAGAAAACTGGATACACAAACAAAGTTAATAATTTACAAGAGGGTAATAAGACCGGTCATCATTTATGCATCCCCCCCCCCCGCATGGAGCCACACCGCGAACAAATATTCAAAAACTACAGAGATTACAGAACAAGTGCCTGAGGATGATTCTAGATGCCCCTTGGGTTATTCTAAACTCCCGGATCCATAGAGTAATCAACATTCCTTACATCTCCTCCCTTCTCCTTGATCTAGCTGAGAAGTTCTTTACCAAGACAAGCAACCACCCAAACCTGTTGATGAAGGAAGTTTCGGAATATAATGAAGTGGAAAGCTACAAATATAAAAGGCCCAGTCAATCTTAGTTCCAGCTGAACCAGCTAATTTCACTGCCCTCACTGGGCAAGCTTATAGCTCATAAACACTCGATTGAAAGTTTGCTGACAAAGAGGAATATGAAAAGCCCCACTCTAGCCCATGTCGTACGAGGTGACTAAAATGGGTACGCAGGGAGGGTAATGGATAGCAATGCTGTTACCCCTCTGCCATGATCGGAGCTCATAGTCCTATATTACCCCATCCATACATTTTCTACAGATAACTGGGAATATTCATTCATTCATTCATTTCGTATGGATTCAACGGTCGTGAGCCCCTTTTACGGGGAGGTACGGCATCCCCCCTCACCCCCCCTATTTTTATCCGGGCTCGGGACCGGCATAGCTGACAATTCAGACCTATGGCTGGAGGGATTGTCTTAAGTATTCCTGACTGCATCCGTGTGTGTTCACTGGGCAAGTTTGCCTACTTGCTGGATGAAAAACCCCAGATAAACTGGGGAAAAATCCCTGCTGTCCACTCCCAAGACTGGCTAACTTGGCTATGGCTGAGGAAGATCCTTGAGCTCCTCACGTCGTGGACGGGAATCGAACCTAGGACAATCCTTCCCCAGGCATATGGTTGCGAAGCACACACACATAGCCACTAGGCTAACCGCGCGGACATGGGGAATATGAAAAACATTCTTGCTTCACACATCTAGCCAAAAAAAGAAAAAAATATGTTCATTGTTTACTGTATGTTTGATGTATAGTAGTACTCCATTTAGTACACAGCCACTTTAACCAACTAAGCCATGACGCCTTCCGTAATGGATTTAATGAATATATTACCATTGTGTTACGTGCATTTGATTATTATCTGAAATGCATTAGGTGCATTGAGTAGCAAATTAATTACTGTAAGTATTTCTTTATTGTGCTGAGGTTCATGTTATTGTCTAATTTTGTCTACAGAATGAAATGGAGATGAAAACTTTGATTTTGAAGCGTGCTCGCCATTCAGAAAAATAGGCTTAGTGCTTGAAACAAAAGTCCTCAGGGTTCAAATTGTTAAGTCATCTTCTGTCTGTGATGTTCATTTCACTCAACCACAGACCATCCCTCTCCCTCCAAATCTTGAAGAATTTCAGGTAGTTAGTAGGGACGGCACTGAACCTGTTGCACCCATGGATGCTTCTGGTAGTAATGATACGGACGTATTCCTCCAATCATTCTCCTACAAAGGAGCAATGGTCTGAAGTAGTTTGTGCTGTGAAAATTAGAAAAAATCAGATTTATAAATGTTAAAAATACCGAAGAGGGTGTTCGTATTCAACCGTGAAATTGTTGAATCTGTGTCATCTACCGACGAAGTTTCAAGGATACACATAGCCGATAAGTATCCTATGCCATTAATTTTGGTTGAGATTAGCAAGAATCAGCGTAGGATTTTGGACATGAAAACGGTATGCGATTTGAAGGTACAAACCGAATCTTTACGAAGGAAAGCATCTGGCCAATGCCATCACTGCCAGAAATATGGTCATTCACAGAGTCGCTGCAGAGAAGAATTCCGTTGTGTTAAGTGCGGCGAAAAGCATCCGACAGACTCCCCCTCCCCTGCAAAAAGTCTTGTACAACTCTGCTGGTTGTGGTGGAGGCCATTTGAAGTACAAAGGCTGTACTCAACATCCAATTAACCAAAAGATAACAAATAAAGGCCGGCGATTCCAAACTGCTATCGGTAACAAACAAAATAATATCAGCAGCGCCACAACCTGGAATTCCTCACATGAGCTCCTAAATTTAACTGGCGTTTTTAACTGTAATCACCTTGCCTGAAATAGTAGAGTTACAAATAAAAACGGCAAAATATTAAGTAACTTTGCTGTCAATTACAGGTTCCCCTTGAATCTCAACATTACATATTGACTGGAAGACCAGATGTTCTAGACATAGTTGTTCTTAGAAATGTCTTATACCAGTACCAAATAAAAGCGATTGATGAACTTAGCTCAAATCATGACCCAGTTTTGCTCCACCTGCGTGTAGACTGAGACGATAGATCTGTTAGTCCATACATTACGAACTGGAGAAAGCTTCATACAACAATTGGTCGTTGGTTCCGTACCCTTTATATCTACGAAATATGAAATTGTTACTACTGTAACGCACTTAGCAGGGGATGGCTCGTACATAGGCACTGGGGAACTGCAGCACCCCCAGTGTTTCTCGATATATAAATATATTTATTCATTTATTTATATTTGCTTGTAATATTTAATTTTATCATCAACAATCCTATACAATTCTCTTATTTTGTATAAAAAATAATAATAAAAATCCATCTTGTAGCACTTAGGAGAGCGAAGGACGCCAGCAGCACTGTGCTTACCACAGTGTCATATTGCTACGCGCGCAAACATATGAACGTCATAGTGAGATGCGAGCTATTAGCGTAATGCGGCACTGTCCGTCGCGTAGTTCCACTGTTGTTTATATGCAGTTTGAGCCAGTAGTAGAGTGTTCGTAGTGCTTATCGTGTTTACTCCGTCTCTTTAAATATTTGGACATTACAATTAAATCCTTTAATTGTAATGTCCAAAAATTGTAAATCCGTTCCTTTAATTACAATCAAAGGAATGGATTTTATTTATAAGTAATTTTGAATTATACTAAACTGTATAATTTTATCGATAATAAACAATATTTATTCACGTTTAATGTTTTAGTAAATTTTTACCATAATTTTGATATTTCATCCAAACACGTATACATTGTATACGTGTTTGGATACATACACACTTACAGTGTGTATGTATATTTCGAAAGTTGCAGCAACCCCATGATTTCAAGTCACGAGCTGCCACTCGCACTTAGTAAAACAAATTCTATCCGGCTTATCATCTGTCACCTCTGTCGTAACTCGTGCAAAACCTAATTAGCTACCGGAAAAAATATTAAATCTTATCCGCATCAAAAATAAAATTCGACGTCGCTACCATAAAACCCTCGCTCATCAAGATTGTCAAGAACTCAATTGGGCTACTAATTTGGTCCGATACGCCATCAATCTCTATAGAAGCTTTCTAAATCTCTTCGTAAGACTCCAAAACACACGTCAACAATATGTGGAGAGCGGGATATTGTGTACAGCGACGAAGAGAAATTCCAAGCTTTTGCCGAAAGTCTTGAGTTACAGTGTAGCCCTAACTACACGTTCGCCGATCTATCATTCATTTCAATGTTATTCAACGTGCATTGAATCTCTCCAATCAGCAAGTTGATATCTGCCCACTTTTTCAAGCTCAAGTCCGCGAAATGATCAAAAAAATCACCAATGAAAAAGGCTCCAGGTTCAGTCTTCCCCACAAAGCGATTGTGCACATCGCCGTCATCATCAGTGCATTGCTGAAACTTCGTCACTTTTCATCAAGATGGAAAACAGCAGACATAACTCTAATCCCTAAGCTGGGGAAAGACTTGGAATTCCCTCAAAATTACCGTCTTATCAGCTTCCTCGCTTTCTTGGGAAGATATCCTGTCCTAATTTACACTCACGCGTAGACCTACACATTTTACCGTGTAGGTGTTCGGAACCGAATTGCTACGGAATAGGTTGGTTACTCCTTATTCCTGGAGGTGTCCTATATTTGTAGAAGCGTGTGTGTGTGTGTTCACGGGCTGTTTTGCCTGTTCTGGGGGACGAAAAACCCTTATCTCCGTATGAGACCGGCTAACTCACCTTCCGTTGAAAGAGACCAGATAAAGGTTTCTCACTGACGGGAATCGAACCCAGGTCTTTCCGACCAAAGGGCTTCGTCTATACTGACTGATCTACGGAGGCTCTAGGAAGATATCAGAGAAAGTAATTCTGACAAAACTACAAAAAGTAATCAACAAAAATAGCATCATACCAGACGAATAACTTGGATTTCGTCCAAACCATTGTCCAGCAAGTCCCAAGAATGGTCGAATACATCTCAATGGAAACAACAAACCGGTGCCATATCCTCGATATAGCTAAAGCATTCAATAAAGTAAGGCATAATGGCCTTCTTTATTGAAGAAGGCCACTATAATAAAAGCAAAACAGCGCCTCATGATTCAGTAATTATGTTTGACACCCCGATTCCATGGAAACCATGTGTCAAATAATCTGGCAATACAACATGATAAAAAGACTCCGTTTTGGATCCATATATCCTATGTTTACTCCAAGGTCAATAAAACAATTCCCTAACTTTATTCATTGATCAACAGACATTTGTAAAATGCTTCTTTACAAATCAGTCATCACGCCAATACCATAACACCTTGTAACATCAACAGGCTTCAAACTATCCAGAACAAATGCTTACGCGTGCCTATTGATGCATCTTGGTTCATCAAGAACTCACAGCTTCATCGAGAAAGCGACATCCTAAAAACAGTCCTCCTGCATCAGATGTAAATACAAATTTCAAATTCCACAATGAGCGACTCTACGCCCATCAACTATCCCAACAGTCACTCTTTCCATACCGGACAACGGGAGTGAAATCCGTGGGCATGATCTCCATCTTATCAGTTCAATCAAAAGTCTTGATGTTCGATGTATTCAGTTAGCAATGGAGTTTCTAAGAAGAACAATTCAAGTTCTTTATTCGTAGTATATGACTTCGAATGTCAGCCATTGTCTAGTACTCATCATACGTATCAAGGATTTAGGCCTAGCATGGCCTGTTCCGGCCTTAGAAGTCATCGTTGAATCGTTTAAGAGGACGTCCTGGTTTTCTTTTTCCTAATGGCTTGTACTTTAAGGCTTGTTTTGGTAATCTCTCTGTTTTCATTCTTTGAACGTGTTCCATCCGTTTATGTTTATATTTTTTAATTTTTTCTATCACTGGTTCTTGGTTTAATTCTTTCATGATATCTTCGTTTCTTTTGTGATCAAATAGGGTATACTTTGCAGTTTTTCTCATAAACTTCATTTCTGCTGTTGTTAATCTTTGTTTGTCTTTTTGTTTTATTGTCCAGATTTCGCTTCCATACATTAAGACCGGTAAGGCTAATGTATTGTATACTTTTAGCCTGGTTTGTTTTTGAACTAGGTTTGGTTTAAATATAGAATTAATTACACCTGTTATTTTTAAATATTTTGCAATTTTTATGTTTATATCTTTTTCATTTTCATAAGTGATCATACATCCGAGGTAGTTAAATGAATTCACCTGTTCTAAGATCTTGTTATCTAATACTATTTTAGTTCTTGCTGGATCTTGTCTTTTAAAGGCCATAGTTTTTGATTTTCCCGTTGATATTATCATACCATAATCTTTGGATATATCATTTAGATTTAGAATAGCTTTCTGTAAGTTATCTTCAGAATTTCTAATTATTATTTGGTCGTCTGCAAAGAGGAGAGTGTTTAAGTTAACTGTAGGTGAAAGTTTAATTCCTTGATGTAAATTTTTACTCCATTTTATTATTATTTCATTTAAGTAGATATTAAAAAGAGTTGCTGAGAGCGGACATCCCTGTCGGACCCCTTGGTTTATCTCTCTTATATATGATAGCTCGTGATTTAATCTTATTTGTATTTGATTATTTTCATATATACTTGTGACAGCTTTTAGGATATTATTTGGTATTTGTCTTTCTTTTAATATGTTAAATAATATGTTTCTTTTAACTTTGTCAAATGCTCTTTCAAAGTCAATAAATGCAATATGTGTTTCTAAATTATATTCTCTTCTTTTCTCTGTTATTAATTTTAGGCAGAAGGCTGGGTCTATACATGATCGTTCTTTTCTAAATCCATTTTGTACCTCTAGAATAAAGTTTTCGGAATATTTCATTAGTTTGTTATTTAAGATTCTGCTGTATATTTTGTAACATGAATTTAGTATACTGATACCTCTATAGTTTTTAGGGTCATCTCTATTACCTTTCTTAAAGATAGGAATCACAATTGCTTTTTTCCATTCTATTGGGGGGGGGGGGGAGGATACTAGTTGAGTAAATTTTATTTACAAATAATAAGAGTCTTCCTTTGAATCTTGTTCCTGCGTATTTATATAGTTCTGAACCTAGCTTATCTTCTCCAGGTGATTTTCCGTTTCTTGTTTCTTTCAGGCTGATTTCTAATTCTTCTTCAGTTATTTCCTTTTCATTTTCGTTAATTGTTTGCCAGTTGTGTTTTTTAAAATATTTGTCTGTCCACAGTTCTGTGTAGTAATTTAGAAATTCTTCTAATTTCAATTCAGTGTTTAATTTTATGTTTTCTTTGGTATCTGCATTTAGGTGTTTCAAAATCTTATATACATTGGGTCTTATTTTATATAAATCATGTTCTAAATTAGAAACAAATTTATTCCATGATTCTCTATGTCTTTTTCTGACTTCTCTTTTAGCTATGGCTCTTATTCTTTTATATTCTATTTCATATTCTAATCTTTTACTGCTTAACCATTTGTGATAGGCTTCTTTTTTCGTTTTGATTATTTCTTTGATTGTATCGTCCCAGATCTTCAGTTTTTTTCTTTTATTGAAATTTTTGGTCTTTCCTAAGCTTTCATTTGCTGCTGCATTTAGTATTGTTTTTATATTAAGCCATTCTATTTCTATTTCTTCATTTTGTTTTATTTTATCTAGATACTGGTTAATTCTTTGTTCATATAGCCATTGTACATTTGTGTCATTCAATAGTCTAGTTTTATAAACAAATGTTTCAATTTTTCTTTCTGTTCTTGTTACTTGTAGCCATTTAGGTGGTAATCTTAATTTTATATTAACAAGGAAGTGGTCACTGCTTATTTCATATCCTCTGTGAACTCTAACATCTAGTGAAAATTTTGATATATTTTCATTTAATATGAAGTAATCTAATATTGATTTCCATTCTCTTGCTGACCAAGTATATTTATGTATGTCTTTATGTTTATAGAAGGAATTCATTATTTTTAGGTTATTATAAACTGCAAAGTCAATCAATTTTTTACTATTTCTGTTTAGAGTGTGTTCTCCATGTATACCTATATTATTATTAATTTTCGTGTTTCCAATTCTTGCATTTAAGTCTCCTGCTAAAATTATGTAATCATTTTTTTTTATTTTATTATATATGTTTTGTAGCTGATTATAAAAATCAATATCATCCTGTTCTCTTCCTTCTTCTTGGGCATATAAACCAATTATTGTTAAATAGCCTCTATCTATTTTTATTCTAGCTTCTATTATTCTTTCATTCCATAATTTATAATGTTTTAACTGTTTTGAAAGGAGTCATGAATCCAAATCATGACTCCTGCTTGTGCTCTTTGGTCTCTGTCCACTCCACTGTATATCACATTAAAATTTTCAGTTCTCATAGTTCCTTTTAATTTCTTTTTTGTTTCAGTGATTACTGCTATTTTAAAATTTCTTTCATTTAATAACTGGTCTAATTCTATATCTTTATATGCTATTCTTCTTACATTCCAGTTTGCTATGTGTATTATATTTTGTCGTTTCCATTTTCGTTTTCCCTTTTCCATTCCAGGGTCGTTTCCCATAGATTCAATCCGATTATCTTTTTCTGTCAGCTTACAAGTATGGTTATGTTCTCCATGTCAGGGGACTAGCCTGACGATGGAATAGTTCAGTGGTAGGGCTGCTACCTAAAGGCTTCTGAACTCGCCTTCTTCCGAATTTAAACCCATAGGAGGAATAGGGTGTATCGAAGGGGAAAGGATAGATTATAGAAGAAATATAGTAAGGTTTATAGAGAGGACATAGTTGTAAGGCCAGAAATGAAAAGACCCCATGGCCCTCGAGTACTCTAATAGCACAAGGGTCATAAAGTAAGAAGAGTTGGCTGATAAGGCCTTATAGGAAAGATTAAAGTAAGTGGGTCTTCCTCAAAGTAGAAGAAGGAGAGGATAGATCCAGCTAGGGGTCCATGGGAGTGCAGCTTCCCTTACAATCAAGATGATTGCCCCTTATGGCCCTGTTGGTCCACGAGTCCTTATTCAGTATATTCGGACCTCCCCACCATATATATATATATATATATATATACACACACACACACACACGCACGCGCATGTACACACACATGGTGGGCTCCCCTATCCGCCACCCAGGGGACGCGCTCTCTAGGGGTTACAGGGTCCCCTGAGATTATTGTCTAGTACTGTAGTTGATTTATAGCTAATGTTCCCTCATTTCAGCATACATTTTGTATGTAGATTGTGTTCTCTTGGACGGTTTGCCTACATGTTGGAAGAAAGACCCTTCCACCACCAACTTCGTATGAGACTGACTAACTCATCTTCACTTGAAAAGTCCCGATTCTTCGCATACTAGACGAATTCGAACCCCGTTCTTTCCAATCGAAGAACTGGGTTCGAATCCCGTCTGAGCTACGGAGGCTCGTTTAATACATTGATAGTAATATTATTTTAGGGTGACAATATTGAAATTATCAGCGGTAGAGGATTACTCATACAAAGTATGATTTGAACGTCTACGGTTCTTAACGGGCCCTTAAACGTCCATAACCGTCCAAGATACCTTTGGATTCCGTAACCATGAATCAATGATAAGATAGTTAGCTCTGTGGCAATAAGCAATTTTCTCTAGCGTATGACAGTAGAACTGGTGGTTGAGTCTGGTTTCACACAGCATTCTGATTGTTTACATAATTACGTGTAATGCAAGAACCTTCCCATAATTCGTCCAAGCATGTTAAAGAGCTATTTAGGGTTCCTTTTTCATTTTTATTTTTTTTTTCTATCTCTACGCGTAAACGCTTCTTTCTCTCTCTCTCTCTCTGGTTGATAAAATCGGAATCTTGACCAAAATTTAACGGGAAATGAGCAAGATTTAATGTCGGAATTACAGTCCCTGCCATAGTCAATGTTGGGCGTTAATTGGGATTATTCTAGTGGATCCTTTACTTAAAATAATTTGGTATCAGGAATATGTGCTATTAAAAATAAAAATAAAATAACATATTTATTATAATTTTCCAAAAAAGAAAGAAAGAAAAAGAAACAAACCAATTATAAAGATTTTTTTTTTTTTTTCCTAGCAAAAATCTTCCAAAATTTCGTAAAATTTTAAACTTCTTGTTTCGGGCCCGATAGGGCCCAATTTAGTATAATTCTGCAGGACTGGCCTTAATTCCGCCCTACATGTGCTGTGCTGCATAATGATATTGATATCATAATATCATTATGATATCATGATTATAATGATATGCTGAAGCACGGCACCAAACATAAAAACACATATAAAAACATACATACATAGTAAATTTAGATTAGAACAAAGTACGACACTTACATGAAAACTGACTTCGAATCACAGTCCGTTATTGACAGTTGGCTTTCTAGGTACGAACGCCTCCTTTTCCGGTCGTGATTTCTATTAATACTTTATCTGCATGTTTGCTGCTGCAATATGCGGACGTGCTATGAATATACAGTATATGAATTGTCTCTACATGCACATATTCAAGTTATAAACAACTGCTTCCCGAAACACACAACTCGGGCTGTTTTGAATTGTCAGAACCTTAACAGTAGAATATGTGATAAACTTTTATCATATTCCTACCATAAGAATTAAAAAATGTTAATATTTAACATTTTAAATTTCTCATATCTCTACTGTAAGATCACCTTAGCAGAGTGTAGCATATATCCTCTCCTTTTTCTATTTCTCAAATTTTGAAATCACACTCCGTCCACACAGATTAAACATTATCTTGTTTATCTGGCGTTAAATCTTTTCAATAGTTTCCTTATCACGGAAAAGCACTGCACAGTTTATATCACGTTAGTCTTGGGTGAAGACGATTCTGCTATACTCCATGCAATCCAAACAATCGCATCTTTAGCAGAGAAGTGCAGACGTAGTCTTGTCAAAAGGTTATAATTCTCTATATTCTAATTCGTTTTTGTTTTATCCAATTTCATTTTTTATTTACAATGTTTTCACAGATGTTTATTTACTATTATATTATATTTATTGATAAAATATTGTGAAAAATATATGCGAAAATAATGCTAATATTTAAGTGTATTATATAACTGAAAAATTATAAAAAATATTGCATATGTATGTTTCTATATTGGGATAATGTATTTTTATTTTCAGAAGTATTTATAATATTCATTGAAACAAAATCAAATAGTTAACCATTCAGTAAGTTCGTTATTTATATATTATTAGTGTTATTGCTAAATTTGTAGCGTTACATTATAAATCATAATACGACAACTTTATCGGCATAACTGTATCATAAATAAATTGGTTTAATCCGAGAGATGGCACCACATATCCACTTTTATAGTATTTGTATACCTTAACTATTATTTAGTCGATTATGATTTATTATTATTTAGAATAAAACCTGTTAAATAATATATTTTATTTTATTGTATATTAAATAAGAAAATAATAATTCTTGCTAGAATTCCTAATTTTTCTGGGACAGTCTGTAACATATTTTTACCTTTCAAAAGCTAACTGCTGTTCTTATTTTAAAAAAATATCTTTCTACAGTTTTTTTTTTTTTTTTGTTATTTCAATGTTTTCTAGTAAAAAGAGGAAGCAGAAGGGACAAAATCTGTCTTTAGAATTGATAACAAGACGGATGTTTATGCATTATAAACGACAGATCTATATATGAAGATTTATATTTGAACAATATTTCGTTATAAGTATTGCGTTTAAATATGGTAATGAAATTGTAATATGATTTTATCAAGAATTCGGAGTATTACTGCTCATTAAAGCCCAGTTTGTCGGATAGCGTCGTAAAATATAGACTGTTCCTAGTAATGCTGTTTTTTTTTTGCTTCCTTTTTTTTAAAGATTATATGTGATTAGTTCGCTCATGTTTCATTCTTGTAAATAGTTGGATAGCTTCTTTGAAGTTGCGCCAAGTGCACCGATAACAGTTGGGATGACTTTGGTGTGTTTAAGCCACAGTCGGCCAACTTCGATTTGCCAGATCTCGATATTTAGTAATATTTTCCAGTTCTTTGTTGCTGTTACCACGGGGTACTGCGCTATCGATAATCCAAACCTGTGGATGTTAGATAATTGTGATGTCAGGTCTATTGTGTTCCAAATGCCGATCAGTTTGTATTCTAAAGTTCCAGAGAATGTTTGCTGTTTCGTTTTCCAATACAGTCTCTATTTTATGCTGCTACCAGTTATCAGAAGTAGGAAAGACATATTTTTTGCATAGATGCCAATGAACTATTTTGGCCATTTGATCATGCCGCCATGATCAAATACCATCCAGTCTTCCAGTGACCGCAACAAATAACTAAATTATTCTCTCATTCGACCATGTAGACTGGTTAGAAGCTTTAACCCAAAATCAATGTAGTTTGTTTTTGCCAGGTACGCTCCAGTTTTTTCATTTTCTAGATTGTGCGCTGACAATTTCTTTAGTGATAATGACATTTTGAATTTTTTTGTTTCATTTCTGATTCTACTTCCTTAATCCATGAGGCATCTTTATTATTCTCAATATAATTATCCCCAAGTGACTTCAAAATTCGAGTGTTTCTTCATGTTCTGGAATGATTGTTTGCATTTGTATTTCTCTAGAAAGACTGAAAGAATTGACGTTGGTTCAATCGAAATTGCATATTTTGTAATTTTTTTTTCTTGCTTTATGTCTTTTAATTTCCTATGCAGTCGCTATAATTCTTTGCTTTAGCTCTTCAGTACTTTCAGCAATTGTTTCATTGACCAAATTATACATGTATTTATGAATTTGTTTCTGATGCTGTGATTTTTCAGTCGTCCTTCTTTTAAGACTCTTTAAGTTGCTCGGATGAGCTCGAAGTTTCTTGACTTTTCGTTCCAACCGGATTTTCCGTGGTGCAGATGGCTTCA
This sequence comes from Typopeltis vanoorti, assembly GCF_054136105.1. NCBI lineage: Eukaryota > Metazoa > Arthropoda > Arachnida > Uropygi > Thelyphonidae > Typopeltis > Typopeltis vanoorti. Next base: position 81,987,457 of record NC_143559.1, read on the forward strand.
CCTTCGGCTTTTGTTCTTGCGATTTGCAACCAAGCTTCGCTGTAATGATATAAGCTGTGCTGTATAAGAGCTGATTTGTTTCCTTTAAACTTTTAATTTTGATTGTTTATGTCACAGCATTTGCGTCTAAGAGAAGCTGTTTTTACTTAGATTTATGTAAGACTTTTAACGCTGGTAGTCTTATACAGTCATTTATGGAGTTCATATGTTCCAAAATCCCTGACTTCATTTTACACTGCACTTCTGTCAACACATTCTGAGGTATGTCGTCAGCTTGATGCTTACTGAATTGAATTCCAAAGTTTGATATAGCTACTCATCTGAATCAGTCCTTGATGAACCAGGCTCCGACTGATCCAGTATTGTGGATTTCTATCTTGCTTTTCACGGTTAAATTGGAGGATGGAACACTTGTCAGAGAGGTGAGGCTCCTTGTCAGAAGCCTCACCTCTCTGACAAGGGTGGCCCTGTTAGCTACGCTATCGCTCTAGCATAACTTTCAATAGTCATGAAGCACGCATGCCCCCCATGACAATCTTTGGGGAGGGGGGAGGAATTATTATTACATAACACCTCTAATCGCGGAAGGGTACTCTATTCCACTCCTTTACATACATCTCGGCGTCTTCCCTACTACTTAATTCTGCCACTATGCACAACTACCATCAATGCCATCTACCACCCATCACCACCACCAACAACAGTATTTTTTTGTTTTTAAATTGCGTGTGTTCTGATGGCCGATTTGAAAAAAAAAAACCGAGTTTCCAGGAGAAAAACCTTGCTATCGCCTTCATCTCGTCACGACAGGAATCTTCATGTGGACTTTGTTAGTCACAACAGGCTGTATTATTATTTTTTTTAAGGTATTTACGTTGTTCGTACATATTTTAATGAATGAAACCATACTGATTCCAAAGATAGAACTGTGTCTTGATTTATATTTTATTTATTTAGTCAGTCATCAAAAGATGGCCGCTGTAAATTTTAAGTGCCGCACAACTACTAACAAAAGCTCAAACAAACTCGATGGCTACGGAGACATCTTAGTCACATTTCTGAAGAAAGCGACTTGGTGGATGTAATCTTAATATGCAATATGCTTCTATAGTATTTATATATATATACTGTAAATAATATATAATAATGTGACTTAATCTCAAATGTTTATCAACGCTAAAAGACCTTATTCGAAGCCACCAGAGGGCGCATGTTGTTCAGAGATGTTATTACAGAGTAGCCAAACAAATGAACGGAGAAAGACGACAATGTGAAAATACTTGATAAAGGTTTCTCGCGTCATAGACAAAATCCGAACCAAGGTATTTCCGACCAAAAAGCTCCGTCGTAACCAACCGAGCTACGGGACTTTCTTAGGTAGATAGCTGTTAACTGAAGTTAGAATGTTACGCAGTCATATTTTATTTACTGGCTTGGTAGTTTTACTCATTTTTACCAAAAGCAATCAGCAGCAACAGGAGCGATTCATGCATAGGCACTGCGGAACTACAGCACCCCAATGTTTCTCGATATATAAATATATTTATTAATTTATTTATATTTGCTTGTAATATTTAATTTTATCATTAACAATCCTATACAATTCTCTTATTTTGTAAAATCAAATAATAAAAATCCATCTTGTAGCACTTAGGAGGGCGAAGAACGCTAGCAGCACAGTGTTTATCACAGTGTCATACTGATACGCGCACAAGCATATGCACGTCACAGATTGTCAGCTGGAATGCAAACGGACTATCCAACAAGATATGGGAACTACAGGAGTTTGCAGCAGAAACCCACGCAGACATCATCCTTATAAATGAATCACACCTTCTTCCAGGTGACAAGATCAGAATCAACAGTTATAGCACTTACCGTACAGACAGAACCTATGTAAGAGGTGGAGGTATCGCCATCTTTGTCAAAAGTAACAAAGCATGTAGCTGAACCCCAAACAGAACACATGAAAACCACAGGAATAGAAATTCATATGGAAAACACAAGCAGTATCAGGATATACGCAGCCTAACAACTCCCCAAACAAAAAACTCCTAGATTCAGTAATCGTAGCTGGAGATTTGAACGCTAAACATTCCGCATGGAACAGCAGAAATTCAAGTATCAACGGCAAACTACTGAACTCATATACTATAAGAAACATGACAGTAATAGGACCCACAGAACCAGCACACTATGGAGCAATCGACCATCAGATGTACTTGATATAGCAATATTCAAAAACATTGCTCATAACTATCAAATACAAGCAGTTAACAACTTAAGTTCTGATCACAACCTCATCATATTGCAACTAGGCACCATACAAGATGAAACGGAAAACACCACCACCTTTATAAATAAACTGGAAACATCCCTCTATCTTCCAGGAAAACCTTGGCCCAGTACCACATATAACATCCACGGAAGATATAGAAAAAGCAGTGAAAAACAACTATTCAGTGGTATAGCTAGAGCTTTTGCCGCCCCTCTCAATACATACCAAAAATACTACAAGAAGTCAAAACGACGTATAGGGAAATACATTAAAACACTATGTTTATTTTTGAAGTAAAACTTTAATTTCAACATTATAAAATGTTATTTTTCTTGCTTTTCTCTTAGCAAAATCGTCGATGACTGGTGATTGGTGAAGTCTATTTCATAGTAATGTACGTAATTCTTAATTTTATTTAGAAAACTCCTTTCACAGCTAGCAAACTTACAGCAATTGTGAGGAAAATTCGCAGTAGTATTACAATATTTGGAACTGAGTTATCGAGACTGTATTTTAGAATTAACTGCAGATGTTCAAAGTGATGCCCGGGGTAGACCGCCCCCTCCCTAGCTACGCTTCTGCAACTACTAACAGAAGTATCACATGCAATGAATAAAACCAAATGCGCACCACCAAATAAACTCCCAGAGGACCTAAAACATCTCATCCGAGAGAAAAATAGGTTAAGAAGAATATACCAGAGAATATTGGATCCTGCAGATAAGCAAGCAGTTAACAGAGCAACAAACCAGGTTCGGTATGCCCTAAAGGGTCATCGTAACGAACTTTGGAATAACAAGTACATCACTTAAACACAGAGGATCAGTCATTGTGGAGAATGATGAGATCACTTCATTCAAAACTCCACACAACTATACCAACGTAGATTTAAACTTCATAAGAAAAATACACATCCAAGTGCGTAAAATAACTCAAAACGCCACACTCCAATCCACAACAATTCCGTATCACCAATAGAAATATATGAAATCATAATCATATAAGAAAACTAAACAACAGAAAGGTTCCGGGTCCGGTTGGTATAACGAACAAGGCGCTCAAGCTACTCCCACGTAAAGGGGTTATGCATCTGGTAGCCATCACTAATGCCACCTTTCGGCTAAATTATTTCCCAGAGCGATGGAAGCTTGCGGATGTCTTCATAATTCCAAAACCTGGAAAGAATACACAATTTCCAAAATACACAGAACTATCGGCCCATCAGCCTTCTATCATGTGTAAGCAAGATAGCCGAACGCGCTATACTAACACAGATCCAAGAGGCAATCCCAAGAGCAATTGGGATTCAGAAAACAGCATTTTACAACTCTCCAAATTTACAGAGTTATCGAATACATTACCCAAGGCTATGAATGGCGCCAACATTCTGGCGCAGTCTTCCTGGATATAACACAAGCATTTGATAGAATCTGGCATCATGGTCTAATTTTTAAGCTACACCAAGCAGGAATTCCAATACCACTAGTTCTACTCATCAAATCATATCTCAACAGAAAATGTAAAATAAAACTCAATGGAATCAGATCCACAGAAAGGCGATTCACCTCAGGAGTCCCTCAAGGCTCTCTGCTATCTCCCCTACTCTTCTCCATATATATGGGTGATCTCCCCAAGTTATCCCCATCCATCACTACCCTCTATACCGATGACACAATTATCATAGCCAGATCCCTCCGTCCACATCTGGCCTTAAACAAGCTACAGTCAATGAATTGGAGGATTGGTACACCATATGGTGCATTGCCATCAATCCAGGAAAAAGCTCGGCAGTACTTTTCACCAGACGTAAAGCAGAACCGAACACAAGCATACAAATATTTGAAAAAATCATCCCTTGGCACAACTCTACCAAGTATAGTGTAGAGGGGTGATGTATTTTATCCATATTGACGGCAACGTGGTTAAAGGAATGGATTTTATTTTTAAGTAATTTTGAATTATACCAAACTATAATTTTATCGATAATAAACAATATTTTTCCATATTTATTTTTTTTTTTAATTTTTACCATAATGTTGATATTTTTTCCAAACACGTATACACTGTACTTACAGTGTGTATGTATATTTCGAAAGTTGCAGCACCCTCCAAGATTTCAAGCCACGAGCCGCCACTGAATTCAGCAGCCTATGAAATTTTATCTATTCCTGTGTAAGCTGTAAAGTTATTAATTAAATTGATGAAATGCCATCAAGCGTACCTTAATAATAACACATATAGATTAGTAATCATGTTTGAAATAATCCAAATTGATTTTATTTCTCATCCTAGTTTCACAATCTGATTCATCAAAGGATCATCTGAGATTCGAAATACTTGACGAACACACTAAACCTGAGGATGCATTGTATCTAATTTACTACTACTAGAAAGATAGATAGAGAGATAAATAACAGCCTCTATAAATGTGTAATACCGAAATTTAGAAAACAGAAAATCGAATAGATCATACGACTCTATTTTAGCGCCCTCCTGAATTTTTCTGTTTTCGTTGAGAATAAAGAAGTTTCACTGAGGATAATTAAAGAATTTATTTTAAATTGTGACATAACATTTGTGTGGATTATTATGAACTATTTTTATTAAAATATCATCCATCTCGCAACATGGTAGTTGCGAGATAGGCAGTTTCCGTGTTAAAAAAAAAAAAAAAAAACCCTACCTCTGTATAAGACCGGCTAACTCACCTTTAGTCGAAAGAGATAAAGGTTCTTCACATCACCAACGGGAATCGAACCCAAGTCTTTCCGACCCAAGGGCTTCGTCTATACTGACTGAGCTACGGAGGCTCAACTTTCCCCAATTCAGCAAAATTGATTACCTACACATAATACTAGTTCGAAATGAAAACACCATGTGGTGATAGTTGTCTACTCTATTCCATTACTTTAAATACTACCTTTGATATTACTATCCCTATCTAGTCATCATTTTGTGTGCAACCTGATCCATGTGAAGGCCTGAAAAGTTCGTTTCTAGAGCAAGGTTTCTTAATTATGTGAAAAATAAATAAAAATTATACAAAATTAATCAAAAATAGAAAAATCTTAACCCACTCATGAGACTAATGCACTGTCGGTTTTCAACTTTTTGTGAGTGGGAATAACATGAAAATCTATATGTTGATTAAGTGACAGATTCAGGCTGCATTAACTACTTGAAATATTTTATTTGCATTAATAAATATGAACAAAATAGAAACAAAAATTAGGACCTCATGTAAACGTGCAGATTTATTTAAGTAATTAGTTTTGCATAAATGAAATTTAATTATGAATACCACTTGAACAATGCAGCCTCCTAGGTCAATCGGTTTCAACGGAGTCCTTTCATTGGAAAGATCGGGGTTCGAATTGTCGTCTATGACACGAAGAATTTTTATCAGGGATTTTTAGTAAAAGGTGAATTAGCCGATCTAATACGGGAGTGGAGAGTTTTTCGTCGCTCAAAACACCTGTCCCGTGAACACATATACAGACAAAGAATACTTTAAGACAAGAAAAACAAAGGGAAAATTCGGAATTATGTCATAGAACTTAAGTGTCTTTCTGTTGAGGCGTCGTATGGAATTGCCTGTTGATAACACGTGATGAGAGAGCTGTGACTTCCCTTCTAAAACCGTGCCACCACTTATTCATTTAACTCGCATACAGAACAATCCATCGCCATGATGACATTGGCGTTAACACACTTTTATGCGGTGATATGTCCAGACAAGACGGTTTATTATGTAACACCAGGCAGTGCCCAAATGATCTCACGACAGCCTAATTTGGCGCGACTTTATCTCTGGATTCATTATTACAGATGGCACTCCCCAGTGGTAATTTCATTAGGTGTAGTGTTTTATGGTCTGTTTTTGCTCTCATGCTGATGTATTAGAGAAGACATGCTACCCCCCTCTGTCCAAAGAGAAATCGAACTTTTCGAAAATAGAAGAAACTAGTGGCACCACCTGTTGTATCTTTTTTGTTGTCGAAAGCGGCAACCTTCATTAGTCTTCTGTCCAAAGTTGATTGAACTTCTCTTTTTTTTTTTTTTTTTTTTTCAGAATGTTTTTAAAGTGATTCAGACACGTCTCGCTGTCTCGAACGTAAGCAACGTTGTTGTTTTAGTTTAATTATTATTATTATTATCATTGTAATGTGCCACATATCCAGTTGGAATGAGTGACGCAGCTGTCGCTTACACGGCTGTCGAAATGTTGTTATTCCATTTTATCTATATTTAATGTAATTATCCGCTTGTTTTCGGCTCCGCCAGCGCAAAAATTTCCCCTATCGGCGACTTTTAGTACTAAATCTTTTTTTCGCAGAAATCATCTCTCCATGTCTTCAAAAGTCTCAATATAAAATTTGGTCTCATTCTGTTTATTGGTTTTAGCTACAGATGCCTCCAAAGAGGGAAAGTTATTTTATGGCCACCTCGTGTGTGTGTGTGTATATACACACACACAATTCTCTAAATATATTGTCAATATTTTGTGTACTATTTATGCTGTGCAAATGCTACACTTCTTGTAACCGAAATGAGCTCATGCTCTTGGGTTATACGTAGGATGTCATTGTTTTACAATTTTATCATTTTGAAAGAAAATTCAATGTTTTTTCATTTGAATTCAAATGAAAAAACAAATGATAATGTAATAATAACTCAATAAATGAAATGAAATTTCCAAAACCTTTGACTGTGTGTGTGGCATCAAGTTCTACTAAACAAACTACCATCATTCGGTCTCCCTATCACCTTTTGTAACTAGGTATAGATGGCTCCCTCTCTTTGAAGAACCAGCTTTCTCTGGTTCTTCAAAGAGAGGGAGCCATCTATGATTCCTCTTTGAGCTTCACCACTGAAGCTGGAGTGCCTCAAATTTCTGTCTTATCACCTATTCTCTTTCTCCTGTATATGAACAGCCTACTCACAATAATCACTAATCTCATCCACAGCTTTGTAGATAGTACTCTCCATTATCCTACTCATTTGACAAACCATGCAGTACTCTGACATCCTGGACCACAAGACTACAACTAGTGCCTTAAATATTGATCTACATACTATCTTCCAATGGGGTGAAGACAAATTTTTAATGTTCGAAGCCACCAAAACACAGTTTTGCCTTTTCTTGTGCAAAAGAGATCCAGCTCACCTACCCTTATCCTCAGTAATACACAAATCACCAGACAAGATCAGATCTCTTTGTTTGGACTAACATTTACCTCCAATCTTTCATAGCATAAACATATATTAATAGCTGCCTCAGCATCCAAGAACCTTGCCTTTCTCATTTGTTAAAGAAGCTATTTTACTCCCAGCAAACTCTTCACTATTACAAATCCATCCATATTTAGAATACTACTCCCATGTTTGGGGTAGTGCACCAAAACATTCTCTTAAAATCCTTGATGACATCTGGAGACATGATTTAGGCTTATAGATATCCCTCTCTTACGCTCACTTCAATCTCTATCTCACAGGTGCAGTGTTTCAAGCACTGTGTATTCCACGTGAATTGGCAACCATCATCCCTCCACTTTCTGTTGCACCTGTTAATACAGGAGCTGCTGCTTCCCAGCCCCCTTTACTGTGCAACTGCAAACACACCAAACCTACTTCTATTCACAATCTTTTATTCTGTCCACCTCTCCCCTCTGGAATAGCCTTCAAGAAGTATTCCCAAACAACTGCAACCCTTCAAAAAAATCAATAAACTTCTTATCTTCAATCCCTCATTTGCACCACAACCATGACACTGATGTGCATATAAGTCCCTCAATCTCTCATATATGGAACCAAATTGAAAAGGCAAATTTACTATGAAAAACCTTTTGCCTTGAACTAAACAACCTCCCATCATTTTTGGGCAAATAAAAGTTCAAAGAAGGTTGCCCTATATGTCCCATTATATCCTATAAAAGTACCACAATACCCCCACCCCTTTATCAAAATTCATTGCTAACCAAGGCCGATTTTATCATTAGGCGAACCTGGGCAATCGCCTAGGGGCACTCTGACTTCTGAGCTTATGTTTGTGTGAGTATGACAAAATATATAGAGAGAGAGACAATGTATAGGAGGCACCTAAATTTTCTTTGCCTAGGGGGATCATATACTCTTGGACTGGACCTGTTGCTAACCTACTTAAACCATTAGTACCTTGATATTTAATGATACTGATGACACTTTTGAACAAAAAAAAAAAAGTCTACCTATTGCCTCACAATATTCTTACTTCCTCTGACACCACTTTTTTTAACATTGATATCCCCAAAACACTAGGCACCATCTTCAATTATTAGAAAATGATCCATATCTTGATTCACGTACAAAAGCTGAACCCTCAAGATAGTTTAACCTTAATAATTGCAGCATATTACTTCAAATTGGAGAGCATCTGCATACAAATTCTTGGACTCCCAATGGGCCAAAGCATTAGTGGTCACCTAGCTGAGCTATTATTTGTCTATTTAGAGTCAAATTTATTACTACAACTCTTCAACACAGTATCTCCTTTTATGGCTGCAATGGCAACTATGTTATATGTATTGGGGGAAAAGCAAACATTTTAAATTTATTAACATGTTTCAATAATTTTAGTGACAGACTGTTTTGTTATTGAGCATGAACAAGATAATTCCATACACTTTCTACATTTAACACTTAAAAGATCTGGAAACAATGTTATCACCAAAATTTATCATAAACCAACAAATGTCCTATAATATAAAAAAATCAGTTGCACTCACAATTTATTAATGCATATAAATTTTCAGGAAAATTCTTTAATTGAAACAGATTTTCCTAAACTGGGCCTACCCCTAAGCTAATAGATTGTCAACTCTATAGTAAATATAAATGTTCTGATGTTTGTACTTTTTCCCCCTCTTATTTATTAATTGAATAATTATTAAGGATTACGCTACTCGGCAGTAAGGAATGATGGTGGATTCAGCAGCAGTCGCAAGTGGCGTAACGCCAAGCCCTCCGCCATTTAAGAACTCGATTATTAGCAATATCATAAGGGACTTTGTGGCATGCAGTACTTGCGGCATGTATGCTTCTAAGGAATTACATATGTGGTTTGTTAAAGAGAGTGGAGAGCGTATGTGCGCAAAATGCAGGCAGTTGGAGGAAATAAGTACATTAGATATATCGATATCCGACTTTGTTGCTCCAGGAACGGAGAATGAATGTAGGAAGACGAGTAGTATGATAGGAGAGAATGAGAAAATAATGGTTGATAGTGTGGAAGGTGTGAGTGACTGTGGAAGTTTAGGAGATGGTTTTGTTTGGGAGAGTGAATTTAGATTAAGAGTGACTGACCTGCAGCGGGAGATAGATGAGTTGAAAGAGGAGGTGGAATGTCTAGTGAATGAGAGCAGAAGTATGAAAGATAAGATTAGGAGAATGGAAGAGATGAATGCAAGGCGAATCAGAGTAGGAGAGAGAGAGAATTTAAGGAGTATGAGTGAGAGGTATGGGGGTGCTAGAAGAGGAGAGATTGGAAACAGTAGAAGAGAAGGAATGAGAGAGAGGTATGGGAATGCTAGCAGACGAGAGGATGAAAACAGTAGGAGAGATGGAATGAGAGAGAGATATGGAAGTGCTAGAAGAGGAGAGAATGGAAACGGTAGGAGAGATGGAATGAGAGAGAGGTATGGGAATGCTAGAAGACGAGCGGATGGAAACAGTAGTAGGAGAGACAGAATGAGAGAGGGATATGGAAGTGCTAGAAGTGGAGAAAATGGAAACAGTAGGAGAGAGGGAATGAGAGAGATGTATGGGAGTGCAAGAAGAGGAGAGAATGGAAACAGTAGAAGAGAGAGGTATGGGAATGAAAGAAGAGGAGAGAATGGAAACAATAGGAGCGATGGAATGGTAAGAGGTATAATGTATGGTGACTCAATGATCCGTGGTGTTCAGGATAGGATGCGTGAGGAGTGTTTGCCAGGAGGAACAATAGAAAGGGTGGCTATGGCAATTAAGAGAAGTGAAAGGGTGGATGAGATGATTGTGATGGTAGGAACGAATGACTTGAGTGGTAATGTAAGTCGGGCAGCGAGAGATATGAGATTTTTGCTTGAGACTGTACGGAAGAAGACAGAGAGAGGAAAAATAGTGTGCGTGTTGCCTAGGTATGATAATGATGAGCTGAGCAGAAGAGCGGTGATATTGAATGGCATAATAGCGAGAATGTGCGACAAGAGAGGACTGGTATATGTGGATGCTTGGAGTGCGTTTGAGGAAAGAGAGGAGTTGTTTGCGAGAGACCGTTTGCATTTGAATGAGGAAGGACGTAGGCATCTGGAGAGATTGCTGTTCTGAACGAGTCAGTGTGTCCCAGGGAGGATGATAGCAGGGGTGGCCTCTTGTGGGAATGGATACTTGGGAGAAGGGAGACAATGTCAGGTAAGACTGAGCCCAGTGGAGTCTAGAAGGGATAATGCTGGGTATAGAAACAATGGCATTTATATGCTGTATACTAATGCCAGGAGTATCCGGAATAAGGGAGAGGAATTGGTGGCGCAGATAGCATCAGCCTGGCCAAAAATTATTGCGATCACTGAGACGTGGTTGACAGAAGGGGATATAAAAACAGGAATAGAAGTCGCTGGGTATAGCATTTTTCGCCAGGATAGGAGGGGAAAGCATGGTGGTGGGGTGCTGCTTATGATAAGTGATGACCTATGTCCTCTAAGAATGGAGAATTTGGAAGGTAGTGAGACAAATGATTTTGAGAGCGTATGGTGTGAGGTAGAGGTAGGCAAGACAGGATATTTAGTGGGGTGTTGCTACAGACCCAGGAGCACAGAGGATGGGGACCAGGAGATGTTTAGACAGCTAAGTTTGGCAAGTGCAAGAAGAATGATTGTTATGGGAGATTTTAACTTCAGTAGTATAAATTGGAGAGAGGAAGATGCATGTAACAATAGGGGAATGGAATTTCTAGAATTCTTGAGTGACAAATGTCTTAGGCAACATGTAACAGAGGGAACAAGAGGTTCAAAAATTTTGGATTTGGTTATAGCATCAGAAGAGTTGATAATAACTGAGTTGACGTCTCTCCCACCAGTTGGAGAGAGTGACCATATGGTTTTGACTTGGAAAATGAATAGACATGCAGGAGTATCAAAGAGACGGGAACTTATGTGGAATTATAAGGCAGGTGATTATAATAGTCTTAGACGTCAACTTCGGGAAGTTTCATGGAGGGAGGAATTGGAAGGCCGGGATATCACCAGTGCGTGGGAAATTGTGAAAGAATATTTGTTATCAGCAATGGTAAGTTGTATACCACGAGTGAAGAAGAGGGCGCAATTTGGAGTAAAGTGGATGACAAACAATATTAAACAGGAATTGCATGCGAAAAAGAGGCTATGGAAGAGATATAAGGAGACAGGTGAAGAGATGCATGAGGAATATAAGACACAGGCCAGAAGAGTGACTCGTGTGGTAAGGAAAGCGAAACTGGAATATGAGAGGAGATTGGCCCTAAGATCCAAAGAAAATCCTAGGGAATTTTTTAGCTATGTGGCCAGTAGGAGGAGAAATGACTATGGCCCTAAGATCCAAAGAAAATCCTAGGGAATTTTTTAGCTATGTGGCCAGTAGGAGGAGAAATGACTGTGGAAGAATGATATTGTGGGATAAAAATGGGAATAGAGTGACTGATGCAGAGGACATAGTGGAATTGTTCAATGAACACTTTATTGGAGTATTTCATCCTAGAGGAGTCAGTTTTAATGCTAGAGGGATAGGACTGGTACGAGGTCTGGAGGTACAGGAAGAGAGTGTGTTTCAGATACTGAGTACTCTGGATGTCAGTAAAGCTGTTGGACTGGATGGTATTTCGCCACGAGTTTTGAGAGAATGTGCTAGGGAATTGACAATACCTTTAACGTGGCTTTTCAATGAAAGTCTGGCTTTGGCAAAGGTGCCCAGGGAATGGAAGGAAGGTAAGATAGTGCCATTGCATAAGGGTGGTAACAGACTGGAAGTGTCTAATTATAGGCCAGTCTGTGTGTCATCAGTAGTTGTTAAGATCTTGGAGAAAGTAGTGAGGGACCGTGTACAGCATTGGGCAGATGAGGGTAATGTTATCTGTGAGAATCAACATGGATTTGTGAAAGGACGCTCTTGTTTTAGCAATATGCTAGCCTTTTATAATAAAGTTACAAGAGCATTAGATGAGGGAAAGGCATATACTGCAATTTTCTTAGACTTGGCGAAGGCATTTGACAGGGTGTCACATGATAAGCTGATATTTAAGTTGCAGCACATGGGTCTGGATGTCAGATTGGTCAACTGGATTCAGGATTGGCTGTCTGATAGGTATCAGAGAGTTGTGTATGGTGGAGCAGTTTCCAGGAGGCAGAGGGTTACAAGTGGGGTCCCACAGGGCTCAGTACTAGGACCTATATTGTTTAACCTTTATATCAATGACATAGCCAGTGGATTGCAGGGGGATATTCAGTTGTTTGCGGATTATGCGAAGCTTGGAAGGATTATTAGTAATAGTGCAGATGTGGTAGCCCTGCAAGAGGATTTAAATAAGCTAGATAGATGGGCAAATGAATGGGGGTTTCAGTTTAATGCAGCAAAATGTAAGGTCTTGAGGTTTGGGAAACATCGATGGGATGCTGCATACTCTATGGGAGGAGTTATACTGGAGGAAGTAGGGGAGACAAGAGATCTGGGGTTGATGATTGATAGAAACCTGAAGTTTAGGGGACATATTGCAAAGGTGGTGAAGGTAACACAGAGGATTGCTGCTATTATGAGAAGGACACTGACCTGCAGAGATAAGAGGGTTATCATTCCGTTGTATAAGTCTCTGATCAGACCACACTTGGACTATTGTTCTCAGATTTGGTCCCCAGGATTTGAAGGGGATAAATTAACTGTGGAAAGGATACAAAGACGGATGACAAAGATGGTTTCAGGACTGTACAAGGATAGTTATGAGGATCGTCTGAGAGAATGTGGACTGCAGAGTTTGGTGGATAGAAGAAGGAGAGGTGATATGATTGAGACTTTTAAACTGTTGAGAGGTGGTTACAGGGTCGACACTGGGGAGTTCTTTCGCTTGGTTGATCAGCGGGAAGGAGTGATGACAAGAGGCCATCCCTGGAAGTTACGAAAGGAAACTGTGAGCAAGAGGGTAAGGAGTGGTTTCTTTGTGTGGAGGGTGGTTGAGCCGTGGAATGCATTGCCTGATGGAGTGGTGGGAGCGAGAACGGTCAGTGGGTTTAAGGAGTGGTATGATAAACTTTGTGTTTCTCAGGGGGGGACTTCCCCTCGATGAGTCTTGACAGACTTTATGTCTTAGAAAGGACCTCCCTCGATGAGTCTTTTTACTCCTTGGAGGCCTGAATAATAATAATAAAATAATAATAATAATAATAATAAGAGTTGGCAACCTGCTAGGTAAAATAAATCTTCCCTATAACAAAATTTAAAAAATTCCCATATTTTCATAATATACATAAAGCCATAAAATATAATTTAGATAACGAAATCCTTCAGCATTACAGTGTGGTCTACTGCTTCACCTACTAACCAAACTGCAATGCCATTTATATTAGATCCACAACTAGATCTTTGAATTCATACTTATACAAACATTTTTGCAACTATTCCCCATCCCTGTGTTGGATTCTGATTATGTAGAGATTAGAGTAATTATTATTTGCTTCAGAATCCAACGTGATCTTCCATCACAAAGGCTAGACTTGTAAATATTATTTAACGTAAACAACTTATTTTACAATTTAATATTCATATAACTACTTTAATTTTGTTTAATATCTAATTATTTAATCAAAAATATATGTATTAATAATGAAAAGACTGTATTAAATATTATTAAGCTATTTTAATTATTACTCTAGTAGTAAGACTTATACGTTGGTTGGACATAACTGGTAATTAATTTACGGAATTAACAACGCATATAAAGTAAATTAATTAAAGATAACTTTAATGAATCACTTCTATATTTCGGCAATGTCACATTGCCATCTTGAGGAACATAAAGATATGGTATGTGCACTAAGGAACTAACAAAGCAAATGAAGAAGAAAATAAGAACTAATTTTGTTCCTAAAGTCCTAATGGTGCCCTCTTGCAGGCTAATTTGGTAGTCTTGGCAGTTGGGCTGAAGTTCTCAAAATGAAAGTCTCCCAAATTTGGGGCAGTTTCATGCACCCAAATTTGTTGAGGTTAGGAACGTTTTTTAGAGCTGCTGAAGATTCTTTGCCTATTTCTCAGCCCTATTTCAGTCCACAATGAACTCAGGCTATTTCGTTTGGCAAGGAAAGTTCTACAAACAGATAGAGGGGACAGCCATGGGTTCACCACTTTCCCCACCCTTGGCCAATTTCTTTATGGAGACATTTGAAGAGAAAGCCTTAAACTCCGCCCTACAAAAACCCACTATTTGGCTTTGTTATGTGGATGATGTGTTTGCTATTTGGCCACATGGCTCAGATACACTCCACTCCTTCCTAACACACTTAAACAACCAACATCCCAGAGTCCAGTTCACCTTAGAAAAAGAGGAAAACAACACCCTCCCCTTCCTAGACACTTTAATCACCCGCCAGCTTGATGGATCTTTGGTTTTCTCTGTTTACAGAAAACCCACCCACACTGGCAGATACATTCACCAGCAATCCCCCCCCCCCACAACAATATGGGGTGATAAAAACACTATATAACAGGGCAAAATTAATCTGCTCAGATGACAAGGCCCTGACTATGGAACTAAACCACATCCTCAACACTTTCTTAGCCAATGGCTGCAACCCCAAAAAAATCCAAAAAATACTAAAACCTGTAAACCACAACCCCTCTCCCCCCCTCCACAATAAAGACTACACCAAGTCTATCACTATCCCCTACATCCAGGGCACCTCTGAAAAAATAACTAATATCCTCAAAAAATATGACCTTACTTCCTGTTAGGTCATATTTTTTGACCAACCACTTCCCCTAGACCTACCTGGTGTATACCAGGTCCCTTGCAGCTGCAAATTGTCCTACTTTGGCCAAACAGGCAGAACAACAAATATCAGGATTTCAGAACACCAAGACTACATCCGGTTTCACCAGTACAGCCGCTCTGGGCTGGCAGACCATGCCTTAGATACCCACCATAAAATTCGTTGGAAGAAGACAAAAATAATCCATCGCAGCAAGTTTAAATACGAAAGATTATTCAAAGAATCTTCAGCAGCTCTAAGAAACGTTCCTAACCTCAACAAATTTGGGTGCATGAAACTGCCCCAAATTTGGGAGACTTTCATTTTGAGAACTTCAGCCCAACTGCCAAGACTACCAATTTAGCCCGCAAGAGGGCACCATTGGGACTTTAGGAACAAAATTAGTTCTTATTTTCTTCCTCATTTGCTTTGTTAGTTCCTTAGTGCACATACCATATCTTTATGTTCCTGAAGATGGCAATGTGACATTGCCGAAATATAGAAGTGATTCATTAAAGTTATCTTTAATTAATTTACTTTATATGCGTTGTTAATTCCGTAATTTAATTATTACTATAATTAAAATAGCTTATCAAGTATTTTAATTAAAATTAAAATACTTGATAATTTAACTGCACATTAATTGAAATATAAATATTCTTTATTTATTCCTATTTGTAGAAGTTTAGCATTATGCAATACCTCAGTTTTATTATGTTTTGTTTGGTTGTCATGGAAACGTATGTAAGTGAGCGAGCACGTTTTTGGAACACCATGTGAGGAGAAGGTTTATTGAAAAGAGTTTTAAAAAGAAATCACGAGAATAATTTAGGCAGAAAGAACAGATATATAAGCGATAAACGCTGAAATTATTAATTAATTAGAAGATTAGATAGACAGAGAAAGAGAAAGGAGAGGATTGGCATTAGGTTGGAATCGGAGCAGTCGGCATTAGGGAATCACAGTGTGATAATAGCGAGTCGGCAAGTCACTCAAGCAGCTAATAAAGTCTACTAGTCGAGAGGCGGTTAGCTAATAAATTGTAGAATAACAAATATAGCTACGGAAAACAGCTGAGTGACTACTAAATAGACTAGCGATATTTGAGTTGAGATTCAATTTCAGGGCCGACCTTTCAAGGACATACAGAACCTTGAAGCAAAGCACAGAATTATAGCGAATAGTAGAGGCTGTAAAGTTGAAGTTTACCGTTAGCTCTGTTTAGAATTATAGTGCCTAAAGAATTAATTGAATGCCGGAGGAATGAACAACTGTGCATATAAAATCTCAGGTTAAGAATTATTGTGTATTGCCTTAATTCATGAGTGATCAGTAGCGTTTCATGCAAGAACATCTGATTATATGTATTGTGCCCGTGAATTAATTCAGTTAATGCTTAAAAGATTTAATTTAATGAGTGCCTTTATTGTTAAAAGTGTGTACAGTTATAAAAAGTAGTTATGTGTAAGTTGATGAAGAAGGAAGATTATCGGTAAGATTATTCCAACCATTAATATTCCTATACAGAGAAGTGTGCGAGTTTCATCCTAGAATTTCCCTATACTAACAGTAACTATTATAGAGAATTAACTGAAGTGTAAATTTAAAAGTGTTTGCTTGTGAAGAGGTGTTACTGCAATTTATATTATATTTTGGAACTTAAGGAACTGTGAGAAGATTGTATTAGAGATGACAAATTTACCATTGTCTGAGTTTGTATGACAGTATTATCAGAAAGGCTGAAGTGTTTATAATATCTTAATTAGTGATTTGATCTTAAGTGTAAAATTTGTAATTTTAAAATTAAATGTTTGTTTTTGTTAATGAAAAGTTGTATTTTGCCTGAATCTCTTTTACTGCACCATTCATAAAATATTCGAACCAAAGTGGGAAAATAAAGTAAGTTAAATATACTCGGCCAGTATATAAAATAACAACATATAATGGAAAGGTGGTTAAGAGTTGGTTTATCATCAATTCTTGAACTAATTCAGACATAAAGTGGTGCAGTCTTTAAATATAAATTTTCTTTATGCTTGAATTAGAAATCAACTTGCAACCTATCGACTAGTTAAGAACATTGGAATAACCTTATATCAGATCCAAAGTATAGATTGAGAAGAAGTAGGATCCAACACCTGACAACTTTTGCAAAAAAAAAAAATAATAATAATAATAAATAAATAAATAAAAATTGATCAAATCTATAAACCTGCAACCACAGAAATAGCTACACATGCATTTGAACTTAACCACATCCCCCAAATAGACACTGTAAGCATTCTTGATTTTCAAAAAAAAAAAAAAAAAGCAAAATTAAATTAAGAATATCTGAAGGCATAGCAATAAAGACACATTGCAACATTGTAAATGTCTATTGCCTGAACATGATCTCCAAGGTTTGGCAGCTTCATATGCACAAGAAACTTTCTATCAATAAAAAAAACATTGCAGATCATTGATACAGCCGATATATACAATGCACGTTACTAACCTTCCAGTTTTCTGAAAATGGCAATACTGACAATACATTTCTCCCTTTTATTTGTGTTTCATTTTAACAGCATTTTAAAAACTGTATACATTAAGTCTTAAAATATATCATCTTTACTTTGTTTACACATTCAACCTCACTTTTAAAATTATTTTACATTTTTTTAGCTATTTTAATTTCCATCTTGTAATCCTTGCTATATTTATTTATTGTTGTTATAATATATTCATTACTACCAATATTCCATGGTTTTGTATATTTTCAATTTCAATGTTTATTTCATATTTTAACAAACCTTCAAATATATCTCAAATCCAGAGGAAAGCATTAAATTCCAAAGATTTGCTGTTACCAGAAGAGTTTAATACCACAAAGATATAAGATATCACACTATTATTATCATTCATGTATTTTTTTCTGATATTTATAATTTAAAGTAATTGTCAAAAACAGTCCACCAATGGTGGCCAGTGAAAATTTGAAGTGGAGGTGCTACATTATACAAAATAAAAAAAAAATAATTTTTTTTCCCTAATCAGTAACCAATTTATTAATAAATAAATTTACATATTAAAAAATTGCTTTATTAAAAATATTTCACCCTCACCATGAACACACACCAATAAAAAGTTTCGTATCTCACAGAAATAACACATGCATGAATACAATTTATCTGTAGCAACACTGCTCAAATGAGCAGTGTCAGAGTCACTTGTTACGTGCAATGACAAGTGCAAACGAATATCGGCGAGTCTAGCTGCAATTGGCTGAACGCAATAATTCCAACACTGCGTTAGATCACAATGCATTTGTTTCGTGTAACGATAACTGAAAAAATTTTCAATAGTGACACTCATCATAATTCAGCCTTGTATCCATAATAAATAAATAATTATATGTTATTTTAACAGAATAAAATAAGATTTACAAAAAATAGTTCACCCTCACTGTGAATATGCACCAATAATAAAAGTTTCCTATCTCACAGAAATATAACACCCACAAGCATACAATTTATCTGTAGCGATATTGCTCAAACAAGCAGTGTTAGATTTACTTGTTACGTGCAAATGAATATCGACGAGTCTAGCTGCAATTGGCCAAACGTGATAATCCCGATACTGCGTAATTTTCAAATTTTTACTGCGTAATCTAAAGCATTAATCGAACAATTCCATTACTGACCATTCAATCAATGTTGAAACATAATCTGTAACCTTTAACATGTTGTATTGCATTTATATAATGTTGTAAGCATTGTTATTATTTATAAACACAAACAAAACTTAATTTTTTCATTTTTTCCTTGGGGGTGCTGCAGTGTTTATGTATAAGCTGCCACTGCAGTCCACTATTATAGGGAGCACCAAACTCATAAAAGCTTTATCATTTCAAACTTAAGAGCAAAGGAGCTACAGGCTCAGATATACTACAAAATTAATAATTATAAAGAGAGTTCATCCTCAGTGATACTCCTCATTATACACAGGAATGTGGAGTATCACTTAGGATGAGCTCTCAAAATTTGGAAACTTGAAGACAGTATCATTTTTGTAAGATTCAGTTTGTGGATATGGGCCTCAATTTTCTTTATAGCCTTTTAAAAGCAAAAAAACTTGTCTAGAACTTTAGTTTTCTTCCAAAGAAATACTATGCCTAGTGGACAAAGCATGGCTGGAAAAACCAGACTTATCAAACTTATGACCTTGACTAATGACATAGAATATAAACTTGATGTCGTTCTAGTCAAATCTGAGATGAATAACCTATATGCTCAGAATAACAAAATGGCCACATGAACACAAGTCTATAAACTCCAGGATGAGAAAGTGGAGGATATTTACCTATTGGAGTAATGGTCCCTCTAATTTCTGCATGCATGGAAAAATATTATGCACAAGTTTCCAGTCTCAGACTATGTATGCAAGTAGCTCATGCTCACACTTAAAATTGGTGACATCTTTGTGAAAAGATGTTTATCTTGTATATTTCATGCTAAGATTATTTCTCTAAGAGCAACCTAAATGCTAAACATTGTTCTTTCAGTGTGAATATGAGCTCAAGAAGAGGATCATTCATGTTTAATAGAAAGTGAAATTTTTGAAAAGAAGCTGTTTAACTATCGTAAAAACTCTTTGGGCTAAGTCTAAAAAAATTTCTGTAGATGGCATATTTTTCAGTTGATAATTCCACAGCAATAGAAGTAATCTGATGATTAATAAGAAATATTTTTTTTTAGCTTCATGGATCTGAATAATTAAAAGTGAAGCCTTGCACATGTAAGTGTGCTAGTAGAGAATGAAAAACTTAATTTTCCATTAACTTGGAATTACTTGTGTTCTCATTCAATGTTTTAAAGATTTTATTTACATATTTAGCTCTCTTCACCAATTCTTTTCTTAAAACAGATGTTTTTTCTATAAATATGCTCTCTGTGGAGGATGCAAAAACTACAAAAAAACAGAGATAAGCAGAAGACATAAATGTTAAGTTTAATTACACATTAATAATGCCTACATAAAGAAAATACAGGTAACTTTCATTCTACACACAGGGAATTGTGTTCTTGTGAACTGCACATGTATCAAATATGCAATAAAACAGGAGGCTTATAACATGGAATACTTATTTATTATTACTACATATCACCAAGGAGTCCAAAAACTCATTGAGGGAGGGCACCTAATCTAAATTCTCTGTCTCCACCAACTACAGCGAACCGCATCATCTACACCACCACCACTACTAGTATTTTCACAATCACAAACATTCTTGCCCACAGTGGAAATGCTAACCACTTGACCAACCAGGCTGACAAAGATCCCAAACAAGCAAGATTCTGATTTTTTCAGGTTAATTTAATCAAAAATGCACCTTTCTAAGGCATAAGAGTAATAAATAAAATATTCAATATGCATCAAACAAGTATCAGTTCTTCATTTTCAAGATTAACACACAGTGACCACATCTTAATAACATTTTTTAGCTGGCATGCTTAAGCTGAATACTCATAGGAGGTAAGGCTGCTTTTTTCAAGAATCTCTCAATGGAAACCTCACTTGCAGTTTTCAGATTCTGATTGTAAATGCCCTTATAACATTTAAGGATGTTTTCAATCAACCTTTTCACTTTAGAATTCACATGATCAGAGTCATGTTCTTCAAAGAGCCATATCACAGTCTATCAGCTTAAAAGCTTGATTTACAGATAAAGACAATGGCACATAAAGCAATAGTAGCACAAAATGGACACCACTGTGTCACTATTGCCTTATTGGTCTATGTGCCACAAACCAATAGACTTAACAGGCAAACTGTTCAAATTATACTATAATTTGTGTCGTGATTTCATCAATTTCCTTGTTAAACTTAAAATTTATTCATTTAAAATAGAAAATTTTCATGTGTAGTAAGTTACTTCAAGTGGAAACTTTGTTTTCTTACACTTGGATAAAGGATGAAACCAACAATATGATTTCTTGGCACTTTAATTTATAGTATAACCAAGTGAAAAAACTTTCAATATCGATAACAAAAGCAACTCCAATTCATCTAGAACAGGGATTCTCAACCAATGGTACATGTACCACTGGTGGTATGTGAGCCACTGCCTTACTGGTACATCTAATATCTTGAATAAAATATAGTGGTATGCCACTGGAAAAGGTTGAGAATCCCTGATCTAGAAGAACGTGAAGATTATATTCTATTTCAGGAGTCTAAGTCTGGTTTATCCAGCCATGTTTTGCTGGCCTGGTTGGCCAAGTGGATAAGGTATCTGCTCTCTAGCTAAAAGAGCTGTGGGTTCGAATCCTGCCATGGGCATGGATGTTTGCGATTGTCTGTGGAAATACCAGTGGTGGTTGGCAGTAGATGGCATTGGTGTAGTTGCATTAAGCTGGTGATTGAATGGTGGAGACAGAGCTGCAGAGCAGATGCCCTCCCTCGATGAGTCCTTGGACTCCCTGGAGGTGTCAAATAATAATAATAATAATCTATTTTACACAAGTTATTTTTTACTTGAAAGACTATATAAAGAAAGTTGTAAAGCCCATATCCATAGACCAAATCTCAACAAGAATTGCAGCTGTCTTAAACTCTTTGAATTTTGAAATGAAAGCCTTCCTAAGTAATACTCCTCACATTCCTGTGTCTAAACTTTCTTTGAATTTAATTATAGATGGAATTATCATCTTGCAGTTAATATCATATCTTGTCATATGCACTTGATTTCAAGTGTTATTCTAATTTATCGCTTTTTCATATATATGCACTGACAATATCTATGAAAATTATCTGATAATTTCGTATGTATTTTAAAGAAATATTTGCCTTATGCAAGTGCTGTTATTCTGTAGTTAATCTTACCATTATCTTCTATTTATATTTCTATTTTTCACACTATTGTAACCTATGAATAGCTTAATGAGAACATAGTAGTATTATCTAGATGGATTCTGTATGAATAGCTGAGGTAGTTGGTATATGTATTTATTAATATTCTCCGTGGTGAACTTAACAGGCAAACTGGATTGCAGGAGATTATGTTTCACATTACAAATGTTTCACAATACAAATTATAGTGATTTCATCAATTTTCCTTGTTAAATTTAAAATGTAGCAATAGAAAATTGTGCTGTTAAATTACCTTAGGGAGTAGTTGATCCAATGAGATGTACTAGATATGACACTTCAGAAAAATAAGATATTAGTACTGTCAGAGAATTCTCTTCATTTTTAATCTCATTTGTTCATTTTTCTTTCTGACAACCTTCTTGTTTTAGAAATCCCATTGAAGCACTTGGAGTTAGCAAGTTTTATGGAAAAAGCTTTAAACACTAAAGTGACTTCACTTGGAGTCAAGTTGTGCCAGAAAAAGCCAGTCCAGTATTGTTTTACAACTGATATTTCACATTCACAGAATCATAGTTTTTGCCTCTCTTGCGATGGTAAATCATCAATCCAACAATTATGCATAACACCACAAGACAAGCTACTATTACTCCAATTACAATTGCTACTATGTAGTTGCTATTTTCAGTAGTGAATGAAAGGATATATCCAAAATGTGCAGAGGCAATATTGGATGTTTCACTAGAAGAAAGACCATCAGTGATCTGGATAGCAAAATATAAGTCCGAAGGCTTCATGGAGCTATTTTTGAGAAGTGATTCATCCACTTTTATATCCCAAATGTGTTGTGGACCTGATGATGTAGTTATAAGATTATGAGATAAAACATGCTGATCACTAAGGGGCTGAGTTTCATTAAAATTCTTGATCAGTTTTTCTAATGTATCACTGACTCTGAGATCAATATGGGCACCTAAATAAAGTAAAACATAATTAGAACTGTAAATTCCATATGATTTCCAGTAATATACAATTAATATTCTTTGTTGTTGTTTAACTGAAAATTTAAACTGTCTTCCTTTCTTCCAAGGAACAATCACCTACCTCTGGACTGCCACCACATTGAAGACAAGTTTTTCTTTCTTTCTCTTAAAATTTATTTAGAAGAAAGGAAGGACAGTTTGAATTTTGAATTAAAAAAAAAAAATGTATTTATTTTCAATTTATACCACTTAAAATGAAAGAAATAAATTTTAAGTAATAGAAAACTGAAGTGCATTAAAGGAAAAAATGTTAAAAAAACAATAAATGTTTGCAAATTGATCCCACTAACTTCTGTCACTTCCTCCTCCCCTCAAAAAAAACTGGAGTCTGCATTGGTACCACTTTAATGCTTGGTGGAGTTAGGATAAACAATGCAGTTTACTAATAGTGAAATGGAACCAAGACAAAATGTAACATTAGTAACAGATTATTTACAGGTGGCTGTATATTTGTGGTAATTTCTACAATGTTAGATTGGCAGAAGTTAAATAGCTTTTTTTTTCCTAGAGGAAAATTGTTTTTAATCCTGCAACACAATGATAATGGTTAGGATTATAACGCAAGTTTGCAGCAGGTCGCTGCCACATTCTATTCTCATGTTTTTACAGCTAATCTGAAAGATGACATGAGAATAGAATGTGGCAGTATATTAAAGGGAAAACACACCCTTGACTTGGTTGTTCAACAGAAATAGTCCCATAAGAGTAGAAAGAAGGAAAAATAATTGCACTACATAAGGGAGAATTCAAGTCAGTAGCGTCAAACTATAAGCCAATGTGTATATATTAAGTGTGGTGGTGAATGTGTTAGAGAGGCCAATTAGATAGAATAAAACTCGAACTAATAAAAGTAGAACTCTTTCCAGAGAGCAGCATGGATTTGTTAATGGAAGGTCACACTTTAGTGACTTGGTTACATTTTATAATAGTGACTAGTTTAATGGACAGAGGAAATGCTCATACTGTGATTTATCTGGATTTGCTGAAGCATTTGATTGAGTACTACATGATAAAATACTGTTGAAACTGAGCAGGACTGAGATGGTTGATTGATAGGAACTAGCAAGTTGTGTGTGGAGGTGTGATGTCCCAATGTGATGTGTAGGATGGCACAGAGTTCTGTTTTGGGACCACTGTTGTTTGTACATCATAGCATCAGGGAATAAGGAGAATGAATTTCTTGAGTTCTCAAGGGACAACAATCTTAGGCAGTACATAACAGAGGGCACATGAGGGCTAAGAGTCTTAGATCTGGTTATATCATCATAGGATGTTATTGTGAATGGAGTAACCATGAAGTGATAACCTGGGTGGCAGCCAGTCACATATTTACCTTCTTTATAGAAGAACTTCTATAAAGAAGGTACATATATGGAACTACAAGCCTGGTGATTATGGAAAGCAAATGGGAGCTATAGTGTGGAAAGAGGAGTTGAGTGGGAAGAAGACAGACACTGCTTGGCCACTGATCAAGAGTTATTTAACAGTAGCAATGTCTGAGTGTATTCCAAGGGTAGAAAGGCTAAACAAGATAGGAGTAAAACTGATGAATGAAGAGATTAAAGCACAATATCAGGAAGAAGAAGGCACTGTGGAGGCAACACAAGATGAATGTCGGTAATGATCAGTTGCATGAAGACTACAAAGAGCAGGCAGGAAGGTGACTTGGCTGGTAAAGGCAGCAAAACTGCAGTATGAGAAGAAATTTGCTAATCAAGCTAAGTAAAATCCTAGTGAGTTCTTTCAGCATGTGGCAAGTAGAAGGGAAAATGATTATGGGAAGATGATGCTAGTTGATGACACTGGCAGATTGGTAACCAATGCAGAGAATATAGTATAATTATTCAATGATCAGTTTATCAGTGTATTTTATCCTTGTGAAGGCAACATTAAGAGAAGCTATAGGGTAGAGAATACAGCAAAGGATATACTGATGGTTAATGATTAGGAAGCATATGAGAAATTAAGTAAACTAGATGTTAATAAGGCAATAGGACAGTATATCACTACATCTTGATTGAACCCTATGGAATTAATGGCAACTTTGGCACAATTATTTAACACGAGTCTTGCAACTGGGTGAGTCCCAAAGGAATGGAAAGTGGGGAAAATTGTTCCGCTTCACAAAGGGGGAAGAGATAAGACTAAAAATTGTAGGCTAATCTATGTCTCTGGGATTATTCTTAAGGTATTACAGAAGCTGGTGAAGACTAGGATTCAGAAGTGGATCAATAATAACAGTCTTCTTTATGATGGGTAACATGGGTTTGTTAGGGAATTCATGTTTCAGCAGTTTGCTTACAAGGTGACAAATTCACTCAATAAAACAGATGCATATACAGTGATGTACTTGGATTTTTTTAAAAGTCTTTGATAAACTACCACATGACAAAATAGTAGCTAAACTAAACAGATGGTATTAGATAAACTAGTAGGCTGGATAGCTCATCATCTGTTGGACAGGTATCAGTAGGTTGTGTATGGAGGAGTGGTAACCCAAAAGAGGAAGTTCACTAGCAGAGTGCCACAGGGAATCTGCTTTGAGACCATTATTGTTTAACTTGTATGTTAATGACATTGGGATTGACTTAACTGGAGATGTGCAGCTACCTATTTGCTGATGAGAAATAAAGCAGACATTGTGGCCTTGCAGGAGGGGATCTGAATAGACTATGTGAGTGGGCAAACTGGAGTATTAAGTTTAATCTTGGAAAGTACAGGGTCTTGAAATTTGGTAGGCAAAGTTGAGATGCAAAGTATACAATTAATGGAGAAATTATGAGAAAGGTGGAGGAAATGAGAGATTTGGGAATGATGGTGGGCAGAGACTTGAAAGTTTAGGGGAGTCATATTGCTAAATTTGTAAGAACATCCCAATGGATTATAACAGTAAAGAGGAGGAAACTGACATGTAGCAGAAGAGGTTATGGTTCCCTGTAAAGCTTTGAACAGGCCGCAATTCCTGTGCAAAAAATTTGGTCACCTAGTTTTCAGGAAGATGAGCATGTATTGGAGGAGGTCTAGAGAAAGTTTACTTAGTATCAGGTCAGTCTATGGAATATCATATATGAAGAGAGATTCATGGAAGAAATGAAATTTACAGTCTTGTAAATAGAAGAAGAGGATATATGACTGAGATATATAAGCTGGTGAGGGGTTGTTACCAGATTAATGTGAAGATATTTCATGGAGTAGAGGGAGTAAAGAGTAGAAACAGAGGCCATCCATGGAAGCTGTAAAAGGAAGGTGTGAGCAGGGTAGTGAAAAGCAGGTGCTTTGCATGGAGAGTTATTGGTGAGTGGAATACATTGCCTGAGAGTGTGGCGCATGTGGAACTATGAATGGCTTCAAGGCACAACTCAATGATCTTTTGGCGTGAGAGAGAGTATAGACCGTGATAAGCCCTTTGGCTCCATGGAGGTTAGATATTAATAATAATCATAAAGGATTTAGTTCATGGCATGAAAAAAGCTATTTAGTTGTTTGCTGATAATACTACATTAGGAAGAGCAATATGATGAAGTTCT
Source organism: Typopeltis vanoorti (assembly GCF_054136105.1). Taxonomy (NCBI): domain Eukaryota; kingdom Metazoa; phylum Arthropoda; class Arachnida; order Uropygi; family Thelyphonidae; genus Typopeltis; species Typopeltis vanoorti. The sequence goes on from NC_143559.1 coordinate 82,014,152, forward strand.
GATATGTTGTTATTACAAGAGGATTTGATATTGAAAGTTTTTCACTTGGTTATACTATAAATTAAAGATGGCAAGAAATTATATTCTTGGTTTAATCCTTTATACAAGTGTAAGCAAACAAAGTTTGTGCATGAGTAATTTCACAACTGTGGTAGTTGTATATAGAGGCTAATGACTTCACATTAATTGCCTTAATTCTTGTAGATAAACTTATATGTTGGTAACACATAACTGTCAGATTTTAGGGAAAGACAATGTATACACGAATATTAATTAACACTTCCTATATTTTGGTAATGTTATGTTACCATCTTCAGGGATCACAAAATAACGACACGTGCAAGCAGGCACTAACACTAAGCAAATACGGCTGAAGAAAACAACTGAAGTCAGTCCTGGAGTCTTAAAGGTGTTCCCTAGTGGGCTATATTGGATTGTCTTGGCTGTTGGGTTGATGTTATTAAAATGCAAGCTTCCCAAATTTGGGGCAGTATCATGCATCCAAATTTGTTGACATTTGGGAAGTTTTTCAGAGCTGAGGCCGATTCCAGGAATAATCTCTCATATTTATACTTGCTGTGGTGTAGTAAAGTGGCTTTCTTCCAAAGCATGGTTAGCAAGTCCTGATTGGCTGCATTAGTGGAACCAGATATAGTCCTTATGTTCAGATATCCTGATATTAGTTGTCCTGCCTGTCTGGCCATAGTAGGACAGTTTGTAACTGCAGAGAATCTGGTATACTTCAGGTAGGTCTAGGGGAAGTGGATGGTCTTTGGTGGAGCAGATAAGAGATGCAAATTTTTTATATGGTTTGTAACAAGGTGTCAGATAATATTTTTTTAGGATTTTTGTTAGCTTTTTTCAGAAGTACCCTAGATATTAGGAATAGTGATAGATTTAGAGTAATCTCTGTTATGAAGGGGTTGTCGTTAACTGGTTTTAATATTTTTTGGAGGTTGTAGCCATTGGATACAAAAGTATTCAGTAGTTAAGGCATAGTTATCTGCACTGATTAAATTTGCCCTGTTATATAAGGTTTTTATAATCCCATATTGTTGGGAGGGGGGGGTGATTGCTTGTGAATACCTCTCACTCCATATGTAGGTTTTTTGTATATGTATATGTAGGTTTTTTGTAAACAGAGAAAGCCAGGGATCCATCAGGCTGATGTGTAATCAGAGTGTCTAGGAAAGGGAGATTGTTATTGTTTTCTTTTCCAAGGTAAATTGAACCCTGAGGTGTTGATTGTTTAAGTGTGTTAAGAAGTTGCGGAGTGTATCTGGTAAACTCCATAGGATAAATAGCAAACACATCATTTACGTAGCATGGATGATGTGTTCAGCTTGCAAATCTCAACTACCGCTCTACGCAGTAATAAACCTGTCATTCCTTACCCTTGATTGCTTTAGCAATCAGCACACTTGCACTAGACCCCAACTTCACTTTGGCACTGAAAAAGTCTGAAGAAATAATGATACAGGTAGAACGTGGCATCCACAACCTTCCCAACCATATTGCCAACAATATCAGACTGGATGTAGCCGTATTCTTACCCAAGCTAAACCACCAAAAAGCAATCTATCTACAGAAGAATTCAAAGCTCTGCAGGAAATAAAAAACAACAGTAAATACTTCTCGGCCTGTGGAAGTAACTAACAGACTAAAACCTTTTAACTCTAGACTCCCCCACCCCCCAAATATATGGACTACCAAAAATCCATAAGCAGAATGTGCCACTGCACCCCATTGTGGATGGCATTGATTCCCCCACATACAAATTAGCCAAACATTTAACCAAATGTGCTCACACAATATACTAGCAACACACCTTCACACAAAAAAATTCAGCCCACCTTAAAGCCAGTATAGAAAACCAAACCTCTCACTCCAACACACTGACATAATTGTCAGTTTTGATGTCTCCTCCTTATTTACCAATGTCCCACTCAAAGATACCTTACACCTCATCTAAGCAAAATATCCTCCTGATATCTCAGTCCTATTTCAATTCACCATGAACTCATACTCATACCATTTGGTTTGGCAAGGAAAATTCTACATACAGATAGACAAACATACAGGCCAACTTCTTTATGGAGACCTTTGAAGAAAATGCCTTAAACTTGGCCCCACATAAACTCACTGTTTGGCTATGCTGTGTAGATGATGTGTTCGCTATTTGGCCACATGGCATGGATACACTTCACAACTTCTTAACACACTTAAGCAATCAACACCCCAGGATCCAGTTTACCTTGGAAAAGGAAAACAATAACAATCTTCCTTTCCTAGACACTGATTACACACCAGCTTGATGGATCCCTGGTTTTCTCTGTTTACAGGAAACCTACACATACAGGTAGATTCATTCACCAGCAATCACCCCCCCCCTCTCCAACAATATGGGATTATAAAAACCCTATATAACAGAGCAAAATTAATCAGCTCAGATAACTATGCCTTAACTACTGAACTTAACTACACTATATTCTTAAAACCTTCCTAGTCAATGGCTACAACCCTCAAAAAATATTAAAAGCAACATTAACCAATTAACTGCAACCTTCCCCCCCTCCTTCATAACAGATTACTTTAAATCTATCGCCATTCCTTATATCCGGGGTAATTCTGGAAACCTAACAAAAATCCTAAAAAAATATGACCTGACAACTTGTTAAAACCATATAAAAATTTGGAATCTCTTATCACTCCACCAAAGATCAGCCACCTCCCCTACACCCACCTGGAGTATACCAGGTCCCTTGCAGTTGCAAACTGTCCTACTATGGCCAAACAGGCAGGAAAGCTAATATCAGGATATCTGAACATAAGGATTATATCCGGTTCCACAAATACAGCCACTCAGGACTTGCTGACCATGCTTTGGACACCCACCACAAAACACGCTGCAAGAAAGTCACTTTACTACACTGCAGCAAGTATAAATACAAGAGATTATTCCTAGAACATCCTCAGCTCTGAAAAACTTCCCAAACCTCAACAAATTTGGATGCATGAGACTGCCCCAAAATTTGGGAAGCTTGCATTCTAAGAACATCAGCCCAACAGCCAAGACAACCCAATATAGCCCACTAGGGAGCACCTTTAGGATTGACTTAAGTTGTCTTCTTCAGCAGTATTTGCTTAGTGTTAGTGCCTGCTTGCACGTATCATTATTTTGTGATCCCTGAAGATGGTAATGTAACATTACCGAAATATAGGAAGCATTAATTAAAGTTGTTAATTAATATTCTAGAAAAGTTGCTTTTTCCTAAAATCTGGCAGTTATTAATTGCCTTAGTATCCCATAATGCAAAGCATATCCTGTTTTGGACATGCATAATGCTAAGCATTATGGGAAGGGGCCACAATCTAGACTGGTTTCAACCTTTGGGTTATGTTAAAGTGCGAAAATACACCTCTCCAAAAACCAAGTGATTCCAGAAGATCACTAGATCTCATTGAGTGACTAAAGAATCACTCCATGACAGGAAACTGATTGGCTCCACTCAGTTATATGCAAAAGCTCGCAATTAAATAGAGCCTCTCTGTTCTGCCAGGAAGCAAGGAAACTGTAAAGCGAATGAACATTAAGTCAGTGCGAGCGAAACCCAGAAGTGATATGAAGGTCAAAATAATGACATATTTCTCATATAAAAGTGGTGAAAAAGTGTATCACATTATTAAAACAATCTGGATCAGAGACAGATGTTGAAAGTTTTTTCACCTGGTTATACTATAAATTAAAGATGCCAAGAAATTATATTTTTGGTTTAATCCTTTATCTAAGGGTAAAAAAAAGTCTGCATGTGATGCATCTTCATGACTGGGGTGCTTGTATACAGAGGTTACACATTAAATGCCTTAGTATCTCACATAATGCAAATCACCCCCCCCCCCTCTTGCGGAGGTGTATAATGCTAAGCATTATGGAAAGGGCCACTTTCCAGACCAGATTTGGCCTTTATTGAGGTCTAATCAGTAGGAGCAAGATCCAGAAGTGACACCAAAGTTGAAGTAATGCAGAAGATGATCTTGGTATCATCACCTCTGGATATGACTTGAGACCTCAATAAAGGTTGAACCCAGTCAGGGTAGTGGCCCTTCCCACAATGCTTAGCATTATACTCATCTGAAAGGTGGGGTTGCATTATGGGATACTATGCTAATTAATGTGAAGTCATTAGCCACTATATACAAGAACCTCAGTTATGAAGGTACTTCACATGCAATCTAATCTAATCTTGATCTAATCTTGCTTACACAAGATAAGATCAAGAATATAATTTCTTGGCATCTTTAATTTGTAGTATAACTGAGTGAAAAAAATTTCAACATCTACTTCTGATCCAGAGTACTAATAATAAGTTGATACACCTTTTAACTATGTGGACAATATATGTCTTGAACATTATTTCAACCTTGTTATCAACTTGTGGGTCTGACTCTGACTGAACAAAGTCAATAATGTGAATCTTTGAGGTCTGTTTGCCTCCTAGGAAGTAGGGAGCAAAAACCACTACAGAGCACTGCTAAGTAGTGCCACTGCTGAGTTTGTCCTGGAGTGATTCAGGTCAGGAGTGATGAGTTTAGCAGTGATCCTTTAGGGTCACTCAGTGAGATTTAGAGTAATCTTGTAGATCACTCGGAATCTTTGGAGATGTATCCTCCACACTTTAGCATACCTCAATAAAGGTTGAAAACTGGTCTGGGTAGGAAGCTTTTCCCATAATGCTTAGCATTATATATGTCCAAAAGGGAAAGAGTTGTGCTTTCTATAATGGAATAGTAAGACAATTAATGTGAAGTCATTAGCCTCTATATATAGGTATCCCAGCCATAAAGATACTACTTCATATTCTTTGCTTACACTTAGATAAAGGATTAAACCAAAAATACTTGGCATATTTAATTTATGAGAGTATTTGAATATGTTTGTACTTTGGGCTGAAGAATGGGGATGTCACATCAATCTTGCTAAGTTATGAACTTTGAATAGAGAAGATGGAATGATGTTTACCACATTCCATCTTCTTTGACCAAAGTTTAGGAGGTGGAGGATGCAAGTGATCTGGGAATATTAGTGGATAAGGAACTCAAGTTCAGGGGCACACCATGAAAATTGTTACCTAGAAAATTGCATCTATAATATGAATAACATTGACATGTAAAGAAGTGAAGTTCCACTGTATAAGGCACTAATCATTTGTATTTCTATGCACGTATCTATTTACCTGTCTAAGGAAACATTGGAGAGTGTGCTATCTTGGGAGACTATGGAATATCGAGTATGAGGGAATGTGGTCTTCAGAGTTTGGTGGATAGGAGGAGGGATTATATGTGATTGAGACACATAAATGAGTCAGAAGAACTTCATTCTCTAAAACTGAAATACAAACTCCTAAATCAACAACAGCATAAAAATAATCTCTTCATAGTTTCCCAGAAAGTGCATTGATTGAACATTTAAGAGATATGGTAGTTCTCTTAAGCCAGAAAGTTGGCCATCCTTACTGAACCAAATAATATACCAGTCAGTTCACCAATTACCTCAAAAAAATGAAAAGAAAAACTATGCTCCAACCTCCTCCTGTCATAGTGCGACTCAAACAGACCAACAAAAGATAACCTCATAAAACTAAAGGACAAAAACACCAATAGCTAAGTATCTGAATGACAACCGAGACCATACCCCCAAATCTGAGCACTTACATCATATTGCCAGAAACTAATCTACTACACAACTCTGCCATAGGTGGAGCTTATGCTCATCCTTATGCCAGTCCTAAGCCCGGTTAAAAGAGGAAGGTTGAGCGATGGGCTAATCACCCATCCTCATAAAAAAAAACATGATTACAGAAACCATGAGTGAAGCAAGAAATCCCTTGTGGCAGAGTGCTAATATTTACAGGACTTTAGAGAGGAGCCAACATCTATGATCCAGGTGGGATAAAGCCTTATGGAACCTCACTTACAGATGAAGTCAATCACTCACCCTAAAATTAAACTTAAAATTGGAGCATGGAACATTTGCACGATGTACCAAATTGGAAAAACTAGGCAGACAGTCAACGAGATGAGTAAATATGGTCTTGATATCTTAAGAATTGCTGAAACAAGATGGACAGGTTTTGGCAACCGACAAATATTGCATATTGTATTCGGGAGATGATGAAAGACATAAGAAAGGAATTGCAATGATTGTAAGTGAGAAAGCAAGGAAAAGTTTGATGGAATGGAATCCAATAAATAATCGAATAATTAAAGCTAGATTTTTCTCCAGGTTCATGAAATTGACCACTGTACAAGTATATGCACCCACAAATGATGCCAAAGAAATGGAGAAAGCAATTCTATGATCAACTCCAAAAAGTGATTGATAAAGTCCCTAAACATGACTTTAATTTTGATGGGAGACATGAACGCTAAAGTAGGGAAAAGACAGATGAAAGATGAACATGCTATAAGAAAATGAAGCGAGTGGTGAACAAAGTGAAAATAGAGAACTTTTTATATTCCTTCTGTGAATTAAACAACCTCATCATAGGAGGCAGTATCCTCAAACATAAGGAAATTCACAAAATAACATGGAACTTCCCCCGATGGAAAAACAAAAAACCAGATCGATCACATTGCTATATGTAATACTTTCAAGAGGACATTACAAGATGTAAGGGTTAAAAGAGGAGCTGATGCAGCTTCAGACTTTTCTGCTAACTGCAATAGTTAAATTAAAGCTAGCAAGAAATTCCAAACTAAGAAAGAATAAGAAAATTAAATATAACATTGATAAACTGAAGGAAAATAAAATAAAAGAGAAATTTACCAATGAACTGAAGAATAGATTCACATAGTCAACATTCCAAAAAAAAAGCGATCTTACAGAATGCACCAATTAGAGAGGAATCAGCCTACTGTCAGTACTATCAAAGATCCTCACAAGAATCTTAAGAAATAGAATAAAAAATAGCACCGAGAAAGTTCTGAGAATAGAACAAGTCGGCTTTAGAAATGGAAGAGGTGCAATGAATCTAATTTTTATTCTTAAAAACATAATTGAACAGAGTGTTGAACTAAATCAATTTTACTGATTTTGCCAAAACTTTCGGCAGCATAGACAGAGAATGTCTATGGAAAATCCTGAAAATTTATGGATTTCCTGACAAAATAATAAATATTATAAAAGATTTGTATGATAGAAGTAAAGGTCAAATTCTATTAAATGGAACAGCTTCCGAATGTTTTTGCATCTAAGCTGGTGTTAAGCAAGGTTGTGTCATGTCTGGAAACTTTTCATCATTGTCATAGTCTGGATAATGCAGCATACCCTGAAAAACCTGAAAACTGGAATAAGATGGAACATTGACACCACATTAAAGTACTTCGACTATGCTGACAACATTGCACTACTATCATCTAGATTTGAAGACATGAAAATTAAGACAGCCAAATTAAATTAGAGGAAACTGCTAAACAAACAGGCTTACACATCAATGAGGAGAAAACCAAAATATTAAAAATCAACAGTAAAATGAATGACTCAATCTTTATAAATGGAAATCAAGTAGAAGTGACAAACACTTTTAATTACCTCAGAGCAACTGTCAACACGGAAAGTGGTATCAACGAAGACATTGCAATAAGAATAAAAAAACTTGCTATGTATTTAAAACTTTACAGAAAATTTGGAAATCATCAAATATAAAAACAAACTTACTTAAAGGTGCAAATTTTTAACTCAATTGTTAAATCTGTATTACTTTATGGAAGTGAATCATGGAAATTAACCAAACAAGAAAATAAAGTAGATGCCTTACAAACAAGATGTCTTCGCAGAATTCTCAAAATTTACTGGTGCCAAATAAAATCTCAAATATTGAAATTTACAACAAAACCAAACCCATTACAACAAAGTTAAAGAAATGCAGATGGACATTGATAGGCCAGGTATTGAGAATGCCAACATCAGAACACACAAGAATAGCATTGATATGGGTGCCTGATGGTAAAAGGAAGAGGGGGAGAAGACCCAAAATGACATGGTGCCAAATGGTAATCAAAGAACGAAACAAACTAAGATGGTTCGAGCTGGGGAGAGAGCAAGAGAAGCGGCACTAGACTAAAGAGGATGGCTTGCTAAACTCATGGCCTCGTGAACCTTATGTATAAAGAGCAATAAGTCAAGTCGATCTACCACACAAGAAAAGTAAAAACACAATCACTATTCGTTTTTATGAATCAGAAATAACAAAATATTCTTTAAAAGGATATAAGATGCAACTCCAATCCAAATGAAGGTGCCAAATCACCCTCCAGTTGGTGAGAGTGATTATCTGGGTGGTTGCCAGCAGTGCGAGGACCTCTGTGAGAAAAGGGTATATGTGGAACTACAAGGTTGACGATTATGAGAAGCTCAAGAGACAGCTTGCAGCTGTCGCATGAAATGAGGAGTTGGCTGGAAAGGAGATCAATGCAGGTTGATATCTTGGTGATATCCAAGATATCAAAGGTCAGAAAGTTAAATAAGGTAGGTGTGAAATGGATGAATGCAGAGATTAAGCAAGCAATACAGAGGATAAAAGGCATTATAGAGGCAGCATGCATAAGAAGAGGAGTAATACTCAATTCCATGAGAATTATAAAGAACAGGCAAGGAGGGTGGCTTGGTTGGTAAGGGCAGAAAAATTAAATATCATAGAAATTTTTTTGATATGTAGCCAGCAAAAAATAAAAATATTGATTATGGAAAGATGACACTGACTGTAGAAAATGGTATAAGAACAACTGCTGCAGATGATATAGTTGAGATATTTAATGAGCAGTTCATAAAGGTCTTTCATTCTTGTGATATAACATCATGCCGAGTTTGAGAGCAGTTGATGATGAGGAGGATAGACTGACTGTAAGTGAGCAAGAGGTATACGAGGAATTGAACAAACGATGTTAATAAGGCTGTGGAACTTCATAACATATCACTATGAATTTAAAGGAATGTGCCATGGAATTGGCATTTGCCTTGACACATTTGTTTAATATAACTCTGCACTGGGTGGAGTTCCAAAGGAGTGGAAGGAGGGCAAGATTGTGCCGCTTCATAAGGGAGGTGATAGAACTCAAGCATCAAATTAGAGGAAGGTGTTGGAGTGAACGAAGATCCTGATTTGGGTTTACAACAATGTTAATCTTTGATGAACAGCATGGATTTCAGCAGGAGGTCTTGTTTTAGTAATATACTTACTAATTACAATAAGGTGATGGCTTCATTGGACAAAGGAGATGGATACACGGTAGTATACTTAGATATTGCAAAAGCTTTTAATAGATTACCACATGATAAGTTGATAGAGTCAAACTAGAGTGGATGGGAGTTGGATATGAGACTAGTGCATTGGATTGGAGATTGGTTATCTGATAGGTATCAGCAAGTTGTGTATGGGGGAGCAATATACTGGAAGAGGAAAGTCATTGGCGATGTGCTTCAGGGATCTGTTTAGAGTATTTAGAGCCATTGCTGTTTAACCTGTATGTTAATGATACCGGAGAAGATTTGGAGGGGATATTCAAATAATGTAAATGATGTAAAGTTGGGATGAACTATGAGGAGTAGAGTAGATGTGGCCTTACAAAGAAGACTTGAATAGATTGAGTGAATGGGCATGGGAGCTGGGATGCCAGTCCACTGTTTCAAAATGTAAGCTTTTAAAATTTGGGAAAGAAAGATAGGATGTAGAATTCATGCTTGGTGGGGCTATATTGTTGGAGGTGGAGGAATTAAGAAATCTTGGGGTCTGCATAGTTGGAGTCAAAATATTACCAAAGGGACCTCCTAGATGGGTCTGACTCTTGAGGTCTTAGGGTAATGATAATAAAGAATGGGACATCATACTGATCCACATGAATGCAGACCACCAAGTAGACCTAATCACCCTGGAATATGACAGCTACAACATATTAAACTCTATAATTGAATGAAAAACAAGCGACTGGCAAAAAGAAAGTGCTGTCCATTCTCCATATCAACATCAAGAGCATTCAAAAAACACTGGCTAACCCTCCAAGCTTAATCTCAGGAAGATATAGACAAGAGATATTTTAGAATTAACAGAAGTACCCACAACAAATGAAGAGGCAACCAGTTACCAAATGCTAAAACTTTCAATTACACAAGCACCCATAGACAAACTAAATGAGGCAGTCGAATGCACAGTTATATCTCAGTTAATGTTATCTCTGGTGACAAAGCCTCGATATAATGAAGTCCGCAAGCCCCATTTTATGTAAAAATATTAAAATTTTAAGGTCAATACCTAGCAATCATCCGATTGGTGAACGACCCCCAACTTATCATTCACTTCCAAGCTGTGGGTGTGTCTGTTATAACAGTTTTGTGCGTCATCTGCGTAATTTAGTCGTTGCTCACACATCATAGAGTGTGTTTTGGTATGGTGCAATAAATGACGTATGTTCTCTGATAGCATTATTGTAGATTTTGTAAATATTAATATTTAGTTAAAATGCCAGTCAAGGAAAAGGAAAGCAATTTCTTTAGAAACTAAATTACATATTGTACAACATATTGAAAGGAGTGAAAGAAAACCCAATGTGGCACATTCTTTAGGATTAGCGCAGTCAACTTTAATAACCATACTTAGTCAATGAGAAAAAATAAAACGGTCTGCTCAGAATTGTACAGATGTTACATCAGCAAAATTAACTTAATTTAAAAAACCAGCCAGAATTCATAGTGTAAAATATATAAGCAAGTGCAGATGTTGAAGCTGCGAATAAGTTTCCAGAAAAACTAAAGGAAATAATTGAACATGAAAATTTTTCACCAAATTTGGTGTTCAATGTTGACGAAAGCAGTTTGTTCTAGAAATGGCTATCATCAAAAAAAAAAAAAGCTTCATTTCTATTGAATAAAAATCAGCAGCTGGATTCAAAGTAACCAAAGACTGTTTAACATCACTCTTTGGATCAAATGCATCTGGCGATTTTAAATTAAATAGCATTGATAGAGATGATTCGTAGTAGAGGTTCAGTGTAGTGGTTGAGACAGCTGTGGGTGTCCTCCCACAATGAGTCTTCAGACTCATTGGAGGTGTCAGGAATAATAAATTTGTTATTAGTTTACCATTCGGAAATTCCAAGGGCATTAAAAGATAACTTAAAAACAAACTTACCTGTTATATGGAAATCTAATAGAAACATGTGGATTACCAAGGAGTTTATTTACTGATGGGTTTGTTAACCATTTTTAACAAACAGTATTGCCAAAGAAATAATTTTGGAAAAAAAGCTCTTTTGTTGTTGGACGATGCTCTGGGACATCCTACTGATCCTAATAGTATGTTAGACACATGCAAAGTTGTCATTCTTCCAGCAAACACAACTTCCCTGATTCAACCAAAGGATCAAGGAGTAATAGCAATATTTAAAGCTTATTATCTGTGTGGTACATTAAGCAATTTAATTGAACTAGAAGATAAAGAGCGAATATCAATTAAAACGTTTTGGAAAAACTACACCATTAAAGACGCAATTCAAAACATTACTAGCTCTCAGAAAGAAGACACTCAGAAATGCTTAAATGGAGTTTGGTGCAAATTATGACCAGAAGTTGTACTAGAAGAAGAAAATAACATTCAAGAGATTAGAAATGAAGTTATCCAGATGGCTCAATCAATAGGTTTCGAAAATGTCGATGAAGAGGATGTAAGAAATTTATTAAATGCAGAAAACTATGGTTTTTAAGTGGAAAGATTTAGAAAAACTTGTTAGCAATGAAGCCAAAGAAAATGAAGAAGAAATTAAAGAAGATCTTACCGAAAAAGTGTTAGCAACCAAAGATTTAAAAAGGTGCTTGAATGACATCGAAAAAGTTTTAAATTTTTTCAGTGAAAATGATACTGATTTAAGAAGAAGTGTTATTGTTAAGCGATTAATGTTAAATGCAATAAATCCATATAGGCAATTATTAAATGAAAGAGAAAAAAGCATACACAATCAACTTTAGATTCTTATTTTAAAATGTTGTGATTTTATCTTTGTTAGGTATGTAATATTGACTTTTTATTTAATAAAGCTTTTCTTTTTTTTTTTCAAAAAAAAGTCTTTCATTTTCTTTACATACGAACATATCCCTATTATGGCCATAGTATTTTTACCTCTGAGAATGAAGTTTTGCTTAACAAAGTAATTTCATGGAAAGCATCCTCTTCGTTAATCGATGTATGACTAATAATATTTAGCAAGCAAAAATTAGAAGTAAAAGAAATAAACTATAAATCAGAATATGCACAAAATATATATCCATCAAAATAAATAATACTAAACAAGAGAACTCCTTTATATTAAGTGCTGTCTACAGATCACCCAATTTAAACACCATAAAATTTCTTGATGAATTAAACAGATGGCATTCTACTGCAGAAGAAAGCACCTCAGAATACTTGTTCATAATGTTTGGATATTTTATTATTATAAGGTATTCTGAGTTTCTTTTTTCTTCTGCAGTAGAAAATCATCTGTTTACTTCAAGAAATTAGATGAATAAAAATAAATTAAAATATTGTAAGTGACAAAATCAGACAAACAAACTGGATGCAGATAGTATCTTCAAACTATGAACGTAATTAAAATATGTGCTCAAACCAAGACAGAATTCATTCATGGAAAGCAGAAAACAATAGATATACAAAGAAATGATTCCCTATGGAAATGTGGTCTATAAATTAAAAGATACCAAGAAATTATATGCATGGTTTAATCCTTTATTGCAAGCAAACAAAGTTTGCGCCTAAAGTATTTTAAGGACTGTGAAAACTCATATAGAGAAGCTAATGACTTCACACCACTTGCCTTAGTGTCTCAGAATGCAAAGCACATATCCTTACAAACATGTATAATGCTATCCATTATGGGAAGGGTCACTATCCAGACGTTTCAACCTTTATTGAGGTCTCATCAGTGGGAGCCAGACCCAGAGTTGATAGTAATGCAGAAGTCATATCACCCTATTATTAAAAAACTCTGGATTAGAGATAGTTGTTGGAAGTTTTTCCACTTGGTTATACTTGGTGGAAAAACTTCCAACAACCATCTCTAATCCAGAGTATTTTAATAATAAGGTGTAACACCTTTTGGCTACTCGTATATGAAAATATGACTTCTGCATTACTTCAATCTTACTATCACATTATGGAATACTAAGGCAAGTGATGTGAAGTCATTAGCTTCTATATATGAGTTGCCCCAGTCCTGAAAATACTTCAGGTGCAAACTTTGCTTGCTTACACTTGGATAAAGGATTAAACCAAGTATACAATTTCTTGGTATCTTTAATTTATAGTATAACCAAATGGGAAAACTTCCATCTTAAGAGGTCTCCTAACAACACAGTATTCCAAGCTGAGTATAAAAGAAAATGGAATAACCTTACAACTCAGATTAGAATAGCAAAAATAAACTATTATAGAAACAAACTAACAACAGCTCAGAGCTGGCTACATGTAGGAAACCTGGCATCTGATCAATGAAATGCTAGACAATACACAAAGCCACTACATCTGAAATTTGTTTATTATTATTATTATTATTATTAAAACAAGACCTCATGGAGTCAAAGACTCATCTAGGAGGTCCTTTTATCTCACACACATCTCATCATACCGGGTCTTAAACACATTCAAACTCCTTGCAGACACCACACTCTCAGGCAAGGCATTCCAATCATTCACAACTCTGCACGAAAAAAACCTGCCTCTCACTTTCCTACTCACACCCTCTTTATACAATTTCCAGGGATGACCTCTGGTTCTCCCCTGATCTCCCACTATTCTCTGTAGAACTTTTCCACCATTGATCTTATAACAACCCCTTACCAACTTGTAGGTCTCTATCATATCTCCCCTCTTCCTTCTCTCCACTAGTCTCTGCAAATTACATCTTTTCAATCTTTCCTCATACTCGACATTCCAGAGGTCAGAAACTACCTTTGTCAGTCGCCTTTGGACCCTTTCCAACATCTCTTCATCCTTCTGAAAACCAGGTGACCAAATCTGGGCACAATAGTCCATGTGTGGCCTAATCAAAGCCTTATACAATGGAACAAGAATCTCCCTACTTCTACACGTCAGTGTCCTCCTCATCATTCCCAGAAGTCTTTGTGTTGTCTTCACAATTTTGGCGATGTGACCCCTAAATTTTAGATCCTTATCCACTATCACTCCCAGATCTCTTATTTCCTCTACTTCCAAGAATATATTCTCACCAAGTATAAATTCTGCATCCCATCTTTGTTTTCCAATTTTTAAAACCTTACATTTCGCAACATTGAACTCACATCCCCATTTGCTTGCCCAATCACTCAATTTATTCAAGTCTTCTTGCAAGACCACAACATCTTCACTACTCTTTATGGTTCGTCCCAACTTTGAATCATCTGCAAACAACTGAATATCTCCATCCAAATCTTCGCCAATATCATTAATATACAAGTTAAATAGTAATGGCCCTAAAACAGATCCCTGAGGCACTCCACTAGTGACTTTCCTTTTCCTGGATATTGCACCCCCATACACAACTTGTTGATACCTATCAGATAGCCAGTCTCCAATCCAATGCACTAATCTAATATCCAACTCCATCTGCTCTAGTTTGACTGTCAACTTATCATGAGGTACTCTATCAAAAGCTTTTGCGAAATTCAAGTATATTACTGTGTATCCTTCTCCTCTGTCCAAGGAAGCAGTCACTTTATTGTAATAAGTAAGTAGATTACTAAAACACGACCTCCCTTTAGCAAATCCATGCTGTCCATCAAAGATTATACCATTGTTGTCAACCCAACTCTGGATCCTAGTTCTCACAAGCTTCTCCAACAACTTAACCACAACACCTGACACACAGATAGGCCTATAGTTTGATGCTTGAGTTCGATCACCTCCTTTATGAAGTGGCACAATCTTGCCCTCCTTCCACTCTTTAGGGACTTGACCAAGTGCAAGACTCGTATTAAAAAAATATGTCAAGGCAGGTGTCAACTCTCTGGCACATTCCTTCAGAATACGCGGTGATATATTATCAAGTCCCACAGCCTTATTTACATCTAGTTTACTCAACTCCCCAAACACCTCTTGCTCACTTACAGTCAGTCTCTCCTCCCCATCATCAACTGCTCTTAATCTCTCCATGAAGTCACATTCACAAGCTTGAAAGATCTTTATGAACTGCTCATTAAGTATCTCCACCACACATTCTGCAACAGCTGTCTTTATACCATTTCCTCCAATCAATGTCATCCTTCCATAATCATTCTTTCTTTTGCTGGCTACATATCGAAAGAACTCCCTAGGATTCTTTTTAGCTTCATTAGCTAACTGCTGTTCATACCTCTCTTTAGCTACTCTCACCAACCAATTATTATTATAATAATTAAATAATTAATTAAATTATTATAATAATAATAATAATCTGAAATTTGTTTAAATGATGGAATACCATGAGTTGGCATAATAAAAATAAATATTAAAATATCATGAAAAGTGTGGAATTGCTGAGCATGCTATTTGCGTTAAACATAGTTTAATTGGAACAAGACATCCTTCATAAAACTCATTTCCTTATAGAAGGTCTATAAAGAAAAATGGGAAACTTTACTTTACTGTCCTAACTTAAGATCTGGTTGTTTACATCTATCACTTAATAGACACACACATATACCTACAGGAAGGCAGGCATCCCTTGCTTAATGCAGCAAAATTAATTGCTGCAATCCCCTGATATATGTGGCCAGAGTTTTGATTAACCCACCTTTAAATTTACCATGCAAAAGCATGCAAGCCTTGTGGCATGAGCATGATGATGTCATTCCTCTCATGCAGCCATGCTCCCAGAGCCTGAGTGCCAGCCAGTTACTTCGCTGCCAGCATTAAGAGTGGGTATAATACAAGCTCCAGTTGTTCTGCTGTACATATTTACAAATTACGTTCTTAGTAAATTTTACAGCCCATTGATCATGTTGAAGAATAAGAGCAATCCCACAACCGGGTCATTAAGTGAAAAAAAGAAGAGGGAAGTACTTACCTTGGATACAAAACCTGATATAATTAAAAGATTTAAATGTGGTGAAAGTAAAAGTAAGATTGGAAGTAAATTTGGTTTTAACGAGTTTACAATACAGACTATTTTATCCAAAGCTGATGAGTATTGTGAGAGCAAGTTAAAGTTGCATCTACATCTGCAAGTATGCAATGCACATGTAAGTGGAGTGCTATAATGGTTGAAATGAAAGATTTGTTGATTATTATATATATATATACAGGGTGTTCGGGATAAATTTGACAGTTTCGTAAGGAAAAAGAAAATCTTCTTTGTATCTATTAAATTTAATGAATTGACAAAAAAACATTACAGGCAGAGTTAATTACAATACTATCAACAAGATTTACTCAAAATAACCACCATTAGCATCGATCACAGCTTCAATTCTGCTTCGGAACCTCGAACAAGCTGATGCTACAGTCTCCCTGGGAAGGGCCGCAAAAACTGTTTTAATTTTATCCATTAACTGGGCTTTTGTATTACTGGAAGTGCGATTGGTGTCGTTTTCAACTGCGCCCCATACAAAATAATCCATGGGGTTAAGGTCTGGGGAGTTTGGAGGCCAAACATTTGGACTGGTGAAGTCGTAGAAATTTTCAGACAACCATTTTTGACTTTTCCCAGAGGTGTGGCAAGGGGCCGAATCCTGCTGCCATACATACGGCCTACCATTGGCTACCCTTGTTATCCAGGGCTTGACTACAGTTAGCAACTCCACGAACAAAGCCCGAATTCCAATGCCAGGGTTCTTCAACACCTGTTCCTGCAGATTTGCGAGGAATTCTGCTGTACGAACGCAATCAGATCGTCTGCTAGGGATCTTTCTTCTTGCTACATCCTCGTAGTCACCATTGCAAGTCTCTAGTTCATGCCTGATTGTTTTTACTGTATTCAGGGAGCATTGGGCAGCAGTCGTAATATCCTTATTTTGATGGCGGGCACGAATCATCATGATACAAGTTATTCTCTTCCATGATTCAGGTGGGTTCCAGCTATCCATCCTTTCTGACATCTTGTATATGAATGAAGAAGGGTCCAAACTTTTAAATGAAGAGAAGTGTGTGTTAATACATGTAACTTACGGAAAAATATAATTAATTATAAATATGTCAAATTTATCCCGAACACCCTGTATATATATATATATATATATATAATAATAAATAATAATATTTGGCTGGAAGACTGCAATCAAAAGAGAATTCCAATTAGTGCCTATAATATCACGGCCGAAGCTCTAAGCCTGTTTTCAAGACTTAAAGAGACTAAATATAGAGAAGACAATTCAAAATTTGCAGCTAGCAAAGTCTGGATTGAAAATTTCAAATCTAGGACTGGACTAAAGAATGTGAAAATAACAGGTGAGGCTGCAAGTGCCAATGAAGATGTTGCATCCACATTTCCTGCTGAGCTGCAGAAAATTATCGAAGAAAATGATTACGATTACTGTCAAATTTTCAGTGTAGATGAAACTGGCCTCTACTGGAAAAAAATGCCATCCAGAACTTTTATATAAAAAAACAAAAGCAGCACAGCCTGGCTATAAAGTATCAAAAGATCGCTTGAAGGGAATGCTAATGGAGATTTTAAATTGAAGTCACTGCTTGTCTATTGAGCTTAGAAGGCTTAGAACCCAAGGACTTTAAAAGGATGTAACAAGAACTCTACAAGAACTCTTTACCTGCAATTTGGCAGGCAAATCAGAAGGCTTGGGTACCCCAAAGTCTATTCGAAGATTGGTTTGTCTTATTTTTGTCGGGCAGTTGAAGCTTATTGCAAGAGAAATAACTTGGCTTTCAAAGCTCTTTTGCTTTTAGATAACACATTTGGTCATCCAAATTCTTTTAATGATCTATGTGAGAATGTGAAAGTTTTATTTTTCCTACCAAATACGACATCATTGCTACAACCTATGGACATGGGCGTCATTGCAACTTTCAAAGCCTATTTTCTTAAAAAGCTATTCTCAAAAGGCAGTAGAAACAATGTGAGAAAATGCGATTACGCTCCAAGAATTTTGGAAAAAATTTAACATTAAACACGCAATTGAAAACATTCATGATTCGTGGGAGCAAGTGTCTTCTAGCTGCATGAAAGCTGTTTGGAAAAAACCTTTTGCCAGAATGCACTAATGACAGTTGTTTTCAAAATCCTGTGAACAACGTGGTCGAAGAAATTGTTGCAATTGGTGAAAACCTTGGTTATGATGGTATTGATGCAGAAGATGTTAAAGAATTATTGGATTCAAATTCAAAAAGATTTCAGTGGCATCGATCTTCTTGAAATTGAACAACAATGCGCATATGAAGATAACGAACAAATGGAATGTAATAAATTTAGTTTAATTCTTTATCCAAATGTGAGCAAACAAAGTTTGTGCCTGAAAATATCTTCAGGACTGGGGTAAGGTAGTGCAACACCGGACAACTCGCAGCAAAGGTGCAGCAAGCCAACATCACTCCTATCTCAGTATCTCACATAATGCAAAACACATCTCCTTACGGATTTGTATAATGTTATGCATTAAGGGAAGGGCTACTACCCAGACTAGTTTTGACCTTTATTGAGGTCTCTCTTCAGTGGAGCCAGGCCCAGAGGTGGAGATACCAGGCAGATGCAATGGCAGGTCATCTTTACCTATAGGAGTTGCCAAACAGTGTGCCACCTTTTTATTAAATTACTCTGGATTTAGAGAAAGATGTTGAAAGTTTATTATTCACTTGATTAGACTATAATAAATTTAGTTTAATCTTTTATTCAAGTGATGTTAGGAATGAAGTGATGTTAGCTTGGTCCACCTTTGCTACTAGTTGCCCGGTGTTATACTACCTTACCCCAGTCCTGAAGATATTTTCAGGCGCAAATTTTGTTTGCTCACACTTGGATTTATTATTATAGTCTAACCAAGTGAAAAATAAACTTTCAACATCTTTCTCTAAATCCAGAGTAATTTAATAAAAAGATGGCACACCGTTTGGCAACACCCACATGTAAAGATGACCTGCCATTGCTTCTGCCTGGTATCTCCACCTCTGGGACTGGCTCCCACTGAAGAAACCTCAATAAAGGTCTAACTACTCACTGATGAGATCTCAATAAAGATCAAAACCGGTGGGGACTGGCTCTGCTTGGGGATAGGTTTTTGCCTGTCTCTGAGTGGGGCCACCGCTGAGATTATGGCTCTGCTTGGTAGTGGGGAGAGCCTGTCACTGAGTGGAACAACGCTGAGTTGTTCCACTCAATGATAGGGCGATCTTTCAGGATCGTCTTATTTTTAAAGCCTGTTTCACTTATACAAAGGTCGAAACTAGTCTGGGTAGTGGCCCTTCCCTTAATACATAACATTATACATATCCACAAGGAGATGTGTTTTGCATTATGGGAGATACTGAGATAGGAGTGACGTTAGCTTGCTCTACCTTTGCAAGGAGTTTCCCGGTGTTGTACTACCTTACCCCAGTCTTGAAGATATTTTCAGGCACAAACTTTTGTTTGCTCACACTTGGATAAAGGATTAAACTAAATTTATTATAGTCTAACCAAGTGAAAAATAAACTTTCAACATCTTTCTCTAAATCCAGAGTAATTTAATAAAAAGGTGGCACACCGTTTGGCAACTCCTATAGGTAAAGATGACCTGCCATTCTTCTGTCTGGTATGTCCACCTCTGGGCCTGGCTCCCACTGTAGAGTCCTCAATAAATGTCGAAACTAGTCTGGGTAGTGGCCCTTCTCTTAATGCATAACATTATTATTGGAGCTTTATTAGCGTGGTTAGTGTACTAAAGTGTTTTATAACATAATCTATGTCGGGAAGTCGCCGCTAGATGAATTCGTAATGTGTAGTGTTCGTGCAAGCTCGAGATAAGATAAGTATCATTTTCAGTTATCGATACAAATTACTTAATATTGTATAGTTTTGTTTTGTTTGCCTTGCGTATTCTAGTGCGTCTATTTTTGGTGTGTTATAACGTATAACTTGACAAAACACGTTGTAAATAAGTATGGCACCTGTGCGAAGGAAAATGGCGGCCAGTAACGAAGGTTCGCCATCGTTATCAAAGAACGGTAGCATAAAAGAAATGAGTCAGTGTACTAGCTGTGAAATATACGCTTTGCAGAGTGCGGTCGGAGTGTGGTTAGATGATAATAAAGGATTGAATTTTGCCATGTGTAGAAAATGTAGGGAGAATGAGGAATTGAAGCGTATTTCGGATCATGAGTGTGATATTTTTGTCAACCTTCAGAATGAAGGAAATAGCGATATGACAAGAAACGGCAAGGTTGTACATGAAAATTGTGAGAGTGTGAATGTAGAAAGTGTGAATGATAGTATAAATGGTTTCTCAGAGAACAAAAAAGATGAGATAGATGCATTGAGTGAGATTGCGTTGTTGAATAGTGCGATAGAAAGAGCAAAACAGAAGCTAGAGTGCATGAACAAAAGTAGACTGAATGAACCAACCAATAATAAAAAGGTATGACAGGAAAAATAGACGTATGAATGTGAACATGAACAAAATGAAGGATAGAGTGCTGTATGGAGAGTCGTTAGTACGAGGTGTGTTAGTAGAGGATTTGACAAAATCGTACCAACCTGGTGCGACCATAAAGGACGTAACTGAGTCTATTAGAGAGCAAAAGGAAAGGGTGAAAGAAATGATTGTTGTGGCAGGTACGAATGATTTGAAAGGAGATAAAATGGAAATGATAGAAGACCTGAATGAATTGTTTGAGGTAGCAAAAGAAAAGCGTGAGAGAGTTAGAATGATTAGTCTTTTGCCATGGTATGACAGTGAAATGTTTAAAAGGAGGGCTATAATTGCAAATGACTTTATGCGTGGGTTATGTATGACGAGTGGTGTGGAATTTGTGGATGTGTGGAGTGAGTTTGATGGGCGAAAGGATCTATATAAGATGGATGGCTTGCATTTGAATGGTTACAGTGTAAGAAGACTTGAGAAAGTGTTGCTGAATGTAGTGGATGTGCAAATTCAGGGAAACTAGATTTGTTAAGGGGGAGGGGAATAGAGATACAGTCCTTATGGAGGCAGTTGAATGTAAGAATGAATATAATATGCCAGAGCAAATAAGGACAACAAATCTGAGTGGGATAGTTAATATAAGTCATCAAGGTAGGGTTGGGGTCATGTACACTAATACTAGGAGTATTAGGAACAAGAAGGAAGAGTTTTTGGCCATGGTTGGCACTTCCAGACCACAGGTTATAGGTATTAGTGAAACATGGCTGACTGTAGATGATATAACTAGTGGGATTGAATGTGATGGGTATAGTGTGTTCAGGAATGACAGAGAGAATAAAATGAGGGAGGAGTATTGTTGATGATAGCTGATGAGCTCCAGCCTAGGAGAATAGAAGTTGAATTGCAGGATAGAGAAAAGAGCACATTTGAGGCCATTTGGTGTGAGATTGTGGCTAGCAGAACTAAATATACAATTGAGTGCTGCTATAGACCAGGTGATGGAAAAGATGGTGGTGACAGTATGCACAAGCAAATAGAAGAAATGGGTGGAAGGAGGGTGATTATTATGGGAGATTTCAACTATGGTCGCATTGATTGGAGTGAGGAGAGGACACACGGGAGGAAGGAACTGGATTTTATGCGGTTATTAAGGGATAACTATCTGCGACAGCATGTAATGGAAAATACTAGGGGTCAGAGAGTGCTGGACCTAGTAATTACATCTGAGGATTTGGCTGTAACAAATATGACCACATTGCCACAATTGGTGAGAGTGATCATAGGGTCTTAACTTGGGAGGTGGCTAAAGGTGTAGAATTTTCAATTAAGACAGGGTACATGTGGAATTATCGGGCTGAAAAGTATGACAAGCTTAGGAGTTTGATTGGTTCAGTGCCATGGCGTGTACAACTGCAAGGACTAGAAGTTGATAGTGCATGGGAGGTAGTTAAGAAGTGCTTGCATGAAGCAATGGCTGACTGTACACCCAGAGTCCGAATAATAAATCAAGTAGGGGTTAAATGGATGAATAACACCATTAAGCTTGAGTTACAAAAAAAGAAACAACTATGGAGGGAATTTAAGGAGAAGGGTGACCAGCAGGCACATGAACGGTATAAAGCGCATGCCAGAAGGGTGACGAGTGTGGTAAGAAAAGCAAAAAAGGATTACGAAAAAACATTGGCAATGCAGGCTAAAGAGAATCCTAAACAGTTTTTTAGATATGTAGCAAGTAAAAGGTAAAATGTACATGGCAGATTGATTTTAAAGAATGCCAATGGTAGGGAGGTAACTGAATCAGTTGAGATAGTTGAGTTACTGAGTGAGCACTTTGCAAAAGTATATCATCCAGGTGGTGACATTGCAGAAACGAATAAACCAGTAGATTATACGGGAATTGTGGTTAATGAAGTGGAGGTGAGTAGTCTATTGAATAACCTCAATGTCAATACATCTGTGGGATTGGATGGTATACCAGCTCGTGTTGTACGAGAAGCAGCTAAAGAATTGTCAGTACCCTTGACCATTTTGTTTAATTTGAGTCTCGGGTCTGGGTTAGTCCCGAGCGGGTGGAAAGAGGGGAAAATAGTTCCACTGCATAAAGGTGGTTCCAAGACTGCTGTTGTAAATTACCGACCGATTAGCATATCAGGAATCATTGTCGAGGTCTTAGAGAAATTAGTCAAGAAAAGAATACAGGATTGGATAGATGAAAATGGGATATTGTATGGGGGACAACATGGTTTTGTGAAGGGTAGATCATGCCTCAGTAACTTGCTCACGTTTTATAACACAGTGACGGCTGAACTGGATAGGGGTAATGGGTTTACAGTGATACTACTGGACCTTGCCAAGGCCTTTGATAGGATACCACATGGAACCCTAATCAGTAAACTAGAACAGATGGGTATAGATATAGGGTTGGTGAGATGGATAAGAGGGTGGTTGAAGGAGAGATATCAAAGAGTGGTTTATTCAGGAGTGGAGTCTAAAAGACGTCTTGTGACTAGTGGAGCGCCACAGGGCTCTGTTCTTGGACCACTGCTTTTCAATTTGTTCATCAATGATATTGGAAAGGATCTGAGAGGAAGTGTTCACTTGTTTGCTGATGATGCAAAGTTGGGTAGAGCAATTATGAGTACACAGGATGTCAAAATTTTACAGGATGATTTGGATAGTTTGGAGGACTGGGCTAGGAAAAATGGATGTCAATTTAATGTGGCAAAGTGCAAGGTAATGCACTTTGGGGTGAAAAGAATAGCAGCAGTATATCGCATTGGTGGAACCATACTCCAGGAGATTGATGAGGCCAGGGATTTGGGAGTGTTGGTGGATAGGGAGTTGAAGTTTAGGGGGCACATTGCAAAAGTAACTAAAACAGCTCACCAAATGACTTGGCTTCTGAAAAATACTTTAACATGCAGAGACGAACAAGTTGTTGTTCCTCTGTATCGAGCCTTGATAAGACCCCATCTGGACTTCTGTGCCCAGCTATGGGCACCAGGGTTTCTTCGTGATGGGGAGGAAGTGGAGAGGGTCCAGAGACGAGTGACCAAGATGATAGCAGGTCTGTGGAATGAACCTTATGAGAGTAGGTTGAAGATTTGTGGGTTGCAGAAATTGGACGATAGGCAAAGAAGGGGTGATATGATTGAGACATTCAAATTACTGAAGGGTTTTTATAAGATTGATCCAGAAGATATTTTTGAAAATATGACTGGTGGTGGGAGGACTAGGGGCCATGCATGGAAGCTGGGCAAGAGCGTGGTTGACAAGGGTGTTAGAGCTAGGTTCTTTACTTGGAGAGTGGTAAATGAGTGGAATAAGCTTCCAGAGTCTGTTGTGGGTGCTACGACCGTGAATGAGTTCAAGGCAAGATTATTATTATTATTACGGGTATCTCCATGGAGTCAGTAGACTCATCGCGGGAGACCCAAACTAGCAAAACAATATCTGTCATATCTCTTCTTGAATTCATTTACAGATGAAGAGCTCACAACAAAGTCAGGCAATGAATTCCACTCATTCACCACCCTCCAGGCAAAAAACCTTGTTCTGACACCTTTGTTAACCACACTCTTCTTTAATTTCCAGAGATGACCTCTTGTTCTTCCATCACTATCACACAGCTGAAACATTTCCCCTGCATCAATCCTATAAAAACCTTTTAGTAATTTGAATGTTTCTATCATATCCCCTCTTCTTCGCCTATCAGCCAATCTCTGCAATCCACAAGCTCTCAATCTATCAATGTAGGGAGCATTTTTTATATCACTCACCAACTTGGTCACTCTTCTCTGAACCCTCTCCACAGCCTCCTCATCTCCAAGGAATCCAGGTGACCAGACCTGAGCACAGTAATCCAAATGTGGAAGTATCAATGCTTTATAAAGGGGAATAATAACCTCTTTATCTCTGGATGTCAGTGTGTTCCTCAACAACCAAGTAATCCTATGTGCAATCTTGGACACCTTAGCAATGTGTCCTCTGAACTTCATCTCCTTATCTACCAATACCCCTAAGTCCCTAGCCTCATCAATCTCTTGGAGTACCTTTCCATCTATGTAGTACACAGCTGGTAATCTTTTAATCCCAAAATGCAAGACTTTACACTTTTCCACATTGAACTGACATCCATTTTCTTTTGCCCATTTTACCAGCTTATTTAAATCCTCCTGCAAACTTTCAACATCAGCTTGATTTTTTATTGCACTACACAACTTTGCATCATCAGCAAACAACTGAATATCTCCCTTTAAGCCGTTTCCTATATCATTTATATACAAATTAAACAACATTGGCCCAAGCACAGAGCCCTGAGGCACACCACTGGTCACCTGCCTCATTCTGGACTCGGCTCCTCCATACACCACCTTATGGTATCTCTCCCTGAGCCATTCTCCTATCCATATCACCAATTTAATATCCATTCCCATCTGCTCCAATTTGCGTAACAGTGTTCTATGGGGTATCCTGTCAAAAGCCTTAGCAAAATCCAGAAGTACCACTGTGTAGCCAGTTCCTTTGTCCAACTCTGATGTTATTCTATTATGGATAGTTAATAGATTGCTAAGGCAGGATCTACCTTTAACAAAACCATGTTGGCCTCTATAGAGTATCATATCCTGATCCACCCATTCTTGAATTTTGTCTTTAACCAACTTTTCCAATACTTTCACCACTACTCCTGAGATGGTGATTGGTCTGTAATTCAATACTGCAGTTTTAGAGCCACCCTTATGCAAAGGAACCACTTTGCCTAACTTCCACTCCCTAGGGACCATACCAGAGTTCAAACTTAAATTAAATATCCAGGTAAGAGGGGTTGACAATTCATTTGCACATTCACGCAACACCCGAGCTGATATTCCATCTAAGCCTACCGCAGCGTTTGCATTTAAGTTTCGCAATATATTTAATACCTCTGATTCTTTAGCTTCAATTCTCACATTAGGTATTGCTATAGGTATAGAGATATCCTCACTTGGGTGATAGACTTTTGAGAAGTGATCACTCAGTAACTCGACTACCATATGATAGATACGACACCATATGATAGATACTGTGAGAATGTTGAATAGTTGTTCTTGACATGATGTTGGGGCCTCCTTCGATGAGTCTGTTGACTCCTTGGAGTTTCCCGGAACAATAATAATAATAATAATAATTATACATATCCATAAGGAGATGTGTTTTGCATTATGGGAGATACTGAGATAGGAGTGATGTTGGCTTGCTCCACTTTTGCTGCGAGTTGCCCGGTGTTGTGCTACCTTACCCCAGTCCTGAAGATATTTTCAGAAGCAAACAAAGTTTGCTTACACTTGGATAAAGGATTAAACTAAATTTATTATAGTCTAACCAAGTGAAAAATAAACTTTCAAAATGGAATGTAAAGATGAGGTTCCAAAGGAGATAACATTCAAAGAACTGGATGGAATATTTTGCAGTTTAGAATCACTTAAGCAGCAAGTAATGGATATGGATCCAGATGTTAATCAAAGAATTCTTGTTTGCCAAGGTCTGGAGAGTCGTTTTGCTTGTTATTGTAGAACTTATGCTGATAAGAAAAAAACTAAAACTGTTCAAATGACTTGATAACATCTTTTGATAAAAAAAAAATTGCAATAACTAATGCAGGTACAAGCATTTATTACTTTGCATTCATTTTTTTTTATATCTTTCCTAAAAGAGTACCATATAAAACTAACTATTAACACAGTAACACAGTTTGCATCGTTGTTACAGTTTTAGTATAACAGGACATAATATAGTTGAGTGTCTCTTTGGTTAATTCTGTCTATACCTGGTCCTTTGTTGGTGTTAATTTCATGAAGTGCAAGTGACAGTTCTTTCTTTGTTGATATTGGGAACTACACTATTGCCTGTACTAGTGGAGAATGTGTCCTGCTGTTTTTGGACTTTTCACAAAGTGCTAATTAAAGTTGATTGCCAACTGTTTGAGGGATTCTGACTCGAAAGCAAAGCTGTGGTATATCATTTCAGAGTAAATATAAAAACAGAAGAAAACTCATGTAAAAGAACTTATTTAATGTTAAATTTGTCAAATTTTACATTACAGTAATCGATCATGGACAAATTGTACTTTTTACCATTATTATATTTGATTAACACGATTTTGATGTACACCTAACATCGAAGGATTAATTAACCGCGTTAATCGAGGGATACCTGTGTGTGTGTATGTGTGTGTGTGTGTGTGTAGTATTTTTTTTTAAATTAGGAAATTGACCATTTTTACTTATTTTACATTAACTACTAAATGCAGCACTTTTTAGAATTGTCTGTTATTGTTTAATTGCCATTCTATAATCATGTACTGATGATACCTATGAAACGTAAGCAAATTTTACATTAAATAAGTTTTTTTACACGAGTTTTCCCTCTGTTTTTATATTTACTCTGAAATGATATACCACAGCTTTGCTTTCAAGTCAGAATCCTTCAAACAGTTGGCAAATAACTTTACTCAGCACTTTGTGAACTCTGTCCAAAAACAGCAGGACACATTCTCCACTAGTACAGGCAATAGTGTAGTTCCCAACAGCAACAAAGAAAGAACTGTCACTTGCATTTCATGAAATTAACACCAACAAAGGACCAGGTATAGACAGAATTAACCGAAGAGATACTCAACAATCTTATGTCCTGTTATACTAAAACTGTAACAATGATGCAAACACAGCTTACACAAATATGCAACATGACATTAATCTGGTCACCAGCCACGAACTGAAAACAGCATATACATAAATCTCTGAAAAAATAAAGCTAATGATATTCAACCCCCCCCCCCCCCGACCAAACCAACAGAAACTAAGCATCTCACTATCCAACATCCATCCTCCCTCCTAATACATAAAGCACGATCCTAAAACCACAACCATCACAAGGGTGAAAACAACATGTTACCTCTGACTTCTTAGATGCTGATCTAAGTTGGAAAGCTGTACAAATTACCTACACAACAAACTCTAGATAACACGAAACAACTGTAGCAATTTAAAAACATGGCTCACACAGATAAAAATACTAAACTATAAGGTGCAATGTGAAAACATTTTAAGATATGAAAATCGTATCATATTACATCCTGCACAGAATGCAAACTTAACAGATTACAATCATTGCAACATAAAATAGTAAAATTGATATTCTGGGAACAAACAGAAGATCACACACTCATATGGGCTGCAATGACAGAACAAAACATTTAAGGTAAAACATTTATACAATATAGTCATACTAAAACACTACTTTAGTCCAAACTATAGAATAACTAGAACATCAGATAACAAGACCACAGGCAACAAATTGTATACCATAAGTATAACAATCATTACTGAAAAGCCACCAGGAGCTTCCACATACCTGACACAATCAACAACAAATTGCCATTCGAACATTAAAAAAAAAAAAAAAAATGAAGTTCTCTCAAACACCAATGCAAGAGCAAGTACAAACATGCTCTGTCCAGCACCCCTTCCTTCGAAGAGGCCAAGCGCACACACGCTCACCAGGAAAAAATGCACATCTACACACATGCATTTAAATCTACACCTGGCATGTTGGGAATGGAAGCAAAATTACTGCCATGTAATATTTTCTTCAGATAAATTTGGCACAAGCTTCGAGGAAGAGAGCAGAAATGCCATCAGAAAAATCACCAAAAAAAAGTGCAGCAACAACAAACAGTCAAGGATTATCAAATGAATATTCAGTATTTTGCATTGAACAGTAAAATGTAATAAAGTTGCAACTGTACATATGTACAAAAAGTTATTTATCAAATAAGAATGTATTCAGTATTTTTGTGATAAAAATGTAATAATGTTTTAATTGTATATATGTAAATATGCTATATAATAATAAACTGATGTTGTCATTTAACTATAAGCATATTGTAATACTATACATGCCTTGATAACTTACTTTTGCTTAAATGAACTGCTGGTGTCCAACTTAGAGTAACAATTTCTTCAGTTACATTAGTCACCCTCAAATCTGAAATTCTAAGAGGTGGAGAACGGTGGATTTGCGATTTGTCAGTCTGTAGTTCAAATACTGCATTAGCTACTCGTTTAAAGGTAGGAAGATGTTCCACCTGATCCACACTGTTTTCTTCATTATTCCATTGTTCAAAATCAGTTCCTATAAAGCTTGCAGAAGATCTTTCACTGGGTTTTTCTGCCAAATAAACAATATTATAGAAGATATTATATCTATAGATAGATATTATAAAAGCTATAATGTATTATTATTATTAATATCATGGGCTTTCAGTGATGAGTATGAACTCATCACCAGATCCCTTAATTTGAATATCACATTCTAACACACCACTCTTTGAATTCAATCACTAAGATGCCACTCTCACCAGAAATCTATGCCACTCATCAGCACACAATGCGAAAACCTCACTCTCTTAATAACCACTCTTACCCAACTTCCAAAGATGATCCCCCCCCCCTTTTATCCTTATCTGTGTATTGCAAAAATCTTCCTTATATCGCTGCTGTAAAAGCTTAATTTGCTTACATCATATCCCTCTTTATTTGGCTACCAAACTTTAAAGCCAACATTTCTCAATTTATCTCCAAAACAGACATTACACAGACTTCTATTGCTCACACTTTCCATACTTAGCACAGCAGTCCAGATGTAATCTGATCACTGCTCAAAGATGACGAAACTTTCTTGTTCCTGCAAGCTAAGTTCTCTTAACAGCAGGCATAGCAAAGTAGCATGTGAGCTTCAGATATCTATTATTATTATTACCCCAAACTCCATGGAGTCAAATTCATCTAGGAGGCCTTTTTTCATAAACAGCTCATCATAGTGTACCTTAAAAACACTCACATTTTCTGAAGACACCACACTCTCAGGCAGGGCATTCCAATCATTCACAACTCTGCATGCAAAAAATCTGTTTCTCACTCCCCTGTTCACACCCTCCTTATACAGCTTCCAGGGATGATCCTTGGTTATCCCTTGTTCCCCAACTGTTTACTGTAAAACCTTTCCAACATTGATCCTGTAACAACCCCATACTAAGTTGTAGGTCTCTATCATATCTACCCTCCTCTTCCTATTCACTACACTCTCTAAATTGCATTTTCTCAGCATTTCCTCATATTCGACATTCCAGAGGTCAGAAACTACCTTAAACAGTCGTCTCTGGACCCTTTCCAACATTTCGTTGTCCTTTTGAAAATTAGGTGACCAAATCTGTGCACAGTAGTCCATGTGGGACCTAATCAAAGCCTTATACAATGGAAAGAATCTCCCTACTCTATAAGTCAGTGTCCTCTGCATCTTTCTCAGAAGTCTTTGTGTTGTCCTCACAATTTTGGCAATATGTCCTCTAAATTTCAGATCCTTATCCACCACCACAAGATTTCTTATTTCCTCCAACCTCAAACAATATAGCCCCACCAAGCATGAATTCTGCATCTCATCTTTCTTTCTCAAATTTTAAAAGCTTACATTTTGAAATATTGAACTGGCATCCCCATTCCCATTCACTTAATTTATTCAAGTCTTCTTGTAAGATAAGATCACAACATCTTCTCTACTCTTCATAGTTCATCCCAACTTTGCATCATCTGCAAACAACTGAATATCTCAATCCAAATTTTCTTCACTATCATTAAGATACAAGTTAAACAGTAATGGCCCTAAAACAGACCCCTGAGGCACACCACTAGTGAATTTCCTTTTCCTGGATATTGCTCCCCCATACACAACTTGCTGATACCTATCATATAGCCAGTCTCTGATCCAATGCATTAATCTAATATTCAACCCCCATCCACTCTAGTTTGACTATCAACTTATCACGCGGTAATCTATCAAAAGCTTGTGTGAAATCTAAGTATACTACTGTGTATCCCTCTACTCTGTAGAAGGAAGCCATCACCTTATTGTAATAAGTAAGTAGATTACTAAACATGGCCTTTGTTTAGCAAATCCATGCTGTCCATCAAAGATAATACCATTGTTGTCGACCCACTTCTGGATCCTAGTTCTCATCAGCTTCTCCAACAACTTAACCACATCTGGCACACAGATCAACCTATAATTTGATGCTCGAGTTCTATCACCTCCCTTATGAAGCAGCACAATCTTGGCCTTCTTCCACTCCTTTGGAACTCGAACCAGTGCAAGACTCATATTAAAAAAAATATGTCAAGGCAGATGTCAACTCCCTGTCACATTCCTTCAGAATATGTGGTGATATATTATCACCTCCTACAGCCTTATTAACATCGAGTCAGTTCGACTCCCCATACATCTCTTGCTCACTTACAGTCAGTCTCTCCTCCCCATTATCAACTACTCTCAATCTCTCCATGAAGTCACATTCACAAGAATGAAAGACCTTTATTAAGTATCTTCACTATATCTTCCGCAGCAGTTGTCTTTATACCATTTTCTCATATCAAGGTCATCCTTCCCATAATCATTTTTTTTTTGGCTATATATCGAAAGAACTCCCTAGGATTCTTTTTGGCTTCATTAACTAACTGTTGCTCATACCTCACTTTTGCTACCCTTACCAACCAATTCACCTGTCTTGCCTGGTCTTTGTAATCCTCATGGAATTGGTTATTACACTTCTCTTATGCTGCCTCTATAATGCCCCTTTTCTCTTAATCTCTTTATTCATCCATTTCACACCTATCTTGTTTAACCTTCTGACCCTTGGAATATATTTAGATATTGTTTCTAGTAGACAGTTCTTGAATATCCCCTAAGCTGTGTTGATATCTATTCCAGCTAACTCCTCATTCCATGCTACACCTGCAAGCTGTCTCCTGAGCTCTTCTTAATCACCACCCTTGTAGTACCACATATACCCTTTTCTCACAGAGGTCCTCACACTGCTGGCAACCACCCAAGTGATCACTTCATGGTTACTCTCACCAACTGGAGAGTGATTTGTCACTCACTTATAATTACATCCTCTGATGAGATAATCAAATCCAAAACCCTCAATCCTCATATGCCCTTTCTCAAAAACTCAAGAAACTCATTTTCTTTACTTTCAGTTGCTATCTCATTATCCCAGTCTATATTGCCGATTTTGAAAGTTTATTTTTCACTTGGTCAGACTATAATAAATTTAGTTTAATCCTTTATCCAAGTGTGTGCAAACAAAGTTTGCACCTGAAAGTATCTTCAGGACTGGGATAAAGTGGTACAACACCAGGCAACTCCTTGCAAAGGTGGAGCAAGATACCAACACACTCCTATCTCAGTATCTCCCATAATGCAAAACACATCTTCTTGCAGATATGTATAATGTTATGCATTAAGGGAAGGGCCACCACCCAGACTAGTTTCGACCTTTATTGAGGTCTCTTCAGTGGGAGCCAGGCCCAAGTGGAGATACCAAGGCAGAAGCATTTTAAAGAGATACCAAGGCAGAAGTATGCCTTGGTATCTCCACTTGTGCCTGGCTCCCACTGAAGAGACCTCAATAAAGATCAAAACTAGTCTGGGTGGTGGCCTCCCTTATTAATCCTGCCATAGGCATGGATGTTTGTGATTGTCTGTGGAATTGCTAGTGGTGGCGGTGGTAGGCAGTAGATGGCGTTGGTGTAGTTGTGGTTAGTTGTAGTTGGTGGAGACTTGTCAAGTAGGTGCCCTCCCTTAATGAGTATTTGGACTCCTGGGAGGTGTCACATAATAATAATAACATCCTCCAAAGTCTCCATCCTAAAACCACTTGCAGTCAATTCCAGTTAATATAATACTCAGCCTGTAATATCCTCTGATAAAATTCATAGAGTTGCACTTTCTTTTGGACCTATAACTAATTTTCATATCAATGTATTCATGATATCTTGTCGCAGTTTTTTTTTCTTTTTTAAATATTGCCTGCACTGACAAAAGATTATTTGCAAACATATGGTACATTATGTACTATGGGTGGACTAAGGATTTTTTTTTCTTTTTATCAATTTTATAAATTTAATTTTTATTTTATTTTTTTTTACAAGTCTGGAAACCAAACTTGTAACTTTTTCTTGCAAGCCACTTTAGGCCATCAAATAAGCAAGACTTCACTTTAGGCTTCCAATAATTGTATCAAAAATTCCTTTTCATTACTTCCATGAAACCTACAACCTTCCTTGGTTAATGTACACTTTTTCCTCCTTTCAGTGTTTCCCAATAGTTACCATAATGATTGTTTTGCATTCATTAAGTTAAGCTGCCTGTGTAGTTCAATGTTCTCATTTTCTGAGACCCCAGAAAACAGTGGATATAGCTGATGCAACTAAGGATATGAAGCCAATGTATTATGTTTGTAGATTTATGTGTATGCATTCATCTGACAAGCTTAGCTGTTTTGTGGGATGAAAAAACCAGTTTCCAGAATGAAAAAAAAAAACCTTGCCACTACCACATGAGCGGCTAACTAATCCTCAGTTGAAAAGATCCTATAAGTATTCTTTGCATCATAGAATAACTCCTTACACACGATTTCAATGATCATATCCAACACCAAAGGGCAGCATCACTGATATCAACTGAGATATGGAATCTCCATTCCTCTATAATCAACAATACTCCCCCCCCCCCTCTCCTCCCTGAAGGTTATATTTTTTTGTGCATTAGCAACATCTTTTCTCTTTCATCCCTTGTTTTTCTTGAATGCAATTTCTTGTTAGGATATCATTCTCAGGCAAACACATTTTGCTAATACAAATAACCAGTGGTGGCTTGTGGCTTGAAATAGTGGGAGTGCCGCAACTTTCGAAGCATACATATACACTGCAAGTACAGTGTATACGTGTTTGAATACAATATCAAATTAATGGTAAAAATTTTAAAAAAAATTAAACATGAAAAAATATTGTTTATTATCAATAAAATTATACAGTTTAGTATAATTCAAAATTACCTTAAAAATAAAATCCATTCTTGTTTTGTTTCGCGCAAAAAGGTTAACTTTTTCCTTGATGTTTGTGTGACGAAGAATTTTTACTCTGTTGAAATCATCGCAAGTGCATTTAACCTATCCTGATTCATAGTGCTCCTCAGAAATGTTTTTATTCTCTTTAATGGTGAAAAACAGCATGCAGGCTCTGATAGTCAGGAATTGTCAAGAGAATTTTTATCGATACAGTAATTTCACTAAGAACACAATCTAAATTATTTTCTATTATAAATTTTAACAAGTTGATTAATTTACAATAATCATGCATGTTTGGTCTACTGCAGAATACTCGAAGTTCAGTTTCAAGTTTTTCTTTGTTGATCATGGGATATGCTTCATTGGTCAATTTTATTTCTTTTGTAGGCAATTTATTCTTAAAATTAGCTAACTTATCTTTGTTAAATAATTTAGCAGCTACGAACACTCTACTACTGGTGCAAACTGCATATAAACAACAGTGGAACTGTGCAATGGACAGTGCCGCATTACGCTAATAGCTTGCATCTCACTATGATGTGCATATGCTTGCGCACATAGCAATATGACACTGTGATAAACACAGTGCTGCTAGCGTCCTTCACCCTCTTAAGTGCTACTAGATGGATTTTTATTATTATTTTTTATACAAAATAAGAGAATTGTATAGGATTGTTGATGATAAAATTAAATATTACAAGCAAATATAAATAATTAATAAATATATTTATATACTGAGAAAAATTGGGGGTGCTGC
Source organism: Typopeltis vanoorti (assembly GCF_054136105.1). Classification (NCBI taxonomy): domain Eukaryota; kingdom Metazoa; phylum Arthropoda; class Arachnida; order Uropygi; family Thelyphonidae; genus Typopeltis; species Typopeltis vanoorti. The sequence goes on from NC_143559.1 coordinate 82,048,439, forward strand.
AGTTCCGCAGTGCCTATGCACGAGCCGCCCGCAAAATAACACCAGACAAAGTGAATTTAAACTAATGATTGATGACTCCATAAACTTATTTCCTTTATTTCTGATAATTCTGCCCACAAAGAAAGAAACATATCCAGAATGAACATTAGTACTGAATCTCTTACTGCTTTTTCTAGTTTTCAATTATACTCTAACAGTGCACTACTCAAACTGATAATTTGCTGCAGGCATCTCTATTTCATTTAATATCCACTAACCATCACCATCAATAACTTTAGCTTCCTTTAGTCTAACAGATTTCCTGTAATCTTTCTAAGCAATACATACAAAATGTTATATTCAGGCAATAACAATCGGGGAAAAGAAGGCGTAGCTATAGTATTCAACAATAAATAAGGATAATCTTCTTGATGGCAGGCAATATCAAGTAGAGTGATATGGACAAATATCAGAATGGTAAACTGGACAATGAAGTTTTGAGTGGAATGTTTCGAGGCTTTAGAGAAAGCAACTGATACAATGAAAAAGGAAAAGTTGGTCCTTGTTGGAGATCTAAATAGCAGAGCAGGAAATTATTGTCAGACATACAGAAATATTTTGGGAAAATTTGGAGAAAAGAGCAAAGCTAATAATAATGGCAAATACCTGTTGGATTTTTTTTTTTTTTTCAGGAAATGGACTGGTTATTACTAACACAATGTTCCAACATAAAAATGTGCACAAATTCACATAGAGAGAAGAGGCAAGGAATAAGAAAAGTCTCATTGACGTTTTCTCACTGGTGCAGGCCACTAGTGTACAAAGGATTTGAAATTGGAAGTGATCACCATTAAGTCTTGAGCAAGATAAAATTGAATTTCATATTGAAAAGAAGAACATGTAAGAAAGTAAAGTGAATAAAAGATGATCAGCTCTCAGACACAAACTGTAGACTAAAGTAAACATTATTCAAGAAAAAAAGAACCAAACCTTGGAAATCATGTGGCAAGCCCTGAAGAAAACACTGATCGATTCAGCCAGAAAGGCATGTGGTGAGGTTGTCTGCAAGGATAGAAAAATCAGAACTCCATGGTGGACACAAAACGTTAGAGGCAATGAGGGAAAAGAAGAAAGCATATTAAAAGCTCCTGGCAAATAAGTCAGCTTGTGATCTTAGAAATACAGAGACAAATATAAGAAAGCTAAACACTGTGTAAAACTAGCTAAAAGTCATGGGAAGATTTTGGTAAGCATATAGAAAATAAATACAAGGAAGGTAGCAAAATATTCTGACACTGTTGAAAAGGCTCAGAAATGGAGGAAAGAGTGCTGTAAAAAGAATTAGAGATGATAAAGGTGATATGAAAACTGGAGAAAAAGATATCCTTGATGTATAGAGTAATTACTTCGAAAATTGCTAAATGAAACGCAGTGACAGTACAGTGATTAAAAAAAAAACAAGAAACACTAAACAGGCATGCAATCAGGAATATATATCCATACTCGAAGTAGAAAAAAGCCATCAAAAGCTTGAAATGTGGAAAGGCAGTGGGAGTAGATGATATTCACACAGAAATGCGCAAGTGTGGAGGTATCCACTATGCAGTGGCTGCACAGCACAGTTCAGAAAGCCTGGACAGAGTGATGAATTCCAGATAATTGGAGTAGTGCTATCATAGTACCAAGGAAATTTATCATATTAAGGATATTTATCATAGTATCATAAAAAGGAAAATAAAACTGAATGTGAGAATTATAGAGGTATTTCTTTACTGAGTGTTCCTGGTTCAAGAAACGGTTGAGAATGATTGTGGAAGGGAAGCTTGGTGAAGAACAAGCTGGATTCAGGCCAAACAGAGGCTGTCAGGATCAGATTTTCACTTTATGACAAATATCTGAGAAATCGTTGGAATATAACAAAGATCTCTATTTAAGTTTGGCAGACCTGCAAAAGGCATATGACAAGGTGCCAAGAGAAAAGTTATTCAAAAGTTATATGGTATCAGTGGAGCATTATATCAGCAATTCTGCATCTTTTAGTTGTAAGTCAGCAGTTACAATTGAAGGAAGTACAGGAAGATGGTTTGATGTTAAATCTGGTGTCAGACAAGGATGCACATTATCCCCTCTGTTATTCATTATCTAAATGGATCACATTATTAAGGAAAGTGGTATTAAACCTGATATCAAAACTGGAAATCTTAATCTCAGTTCTTTACTTTATGCAAATGTCATCCTTTTAAATAAATCCTGTACAAATTTGTAAGTTTCCCTCACTAAATTGAATAACTGTCATAATAAACTTGGTATGAAAATCAGCAATAACAAGACAAAGACAATGAAAATAGGCAGAAGCACTGAAAATATCAACTGCATTGTGAATGGAGAACGTATAGAACAAGTAAAACATTTCAGCTACTTAAGCACGATTTTTAGTGAAAATGGTTTAATCCTTTATTGAAATGTAAGCAAACAAGGTTTGCACAAATTATTTTTAGCTGTATACAAAACAGTGTTCAAATCAATTTTAACTTATGGATCTGAGTTGGGTTAGAAATAAAACACTTGACCAAAGACCAGGGACCACAAATATGAGAGTCCTGAGAAAGATTACGGGCATGAACGGCATCAATGGCAACATATGATATTAAAAATGAGGATATTAGGAAAGAACTTAACATTGTTAGCATCCAAGAATGTGTTAGCAGAGCTAATCTCAGGGTGGTATGGTCACTTAAACAGAATGGGAGCGGAAAGATTACCAGAAGAAGTGTTCTCTACAAGATTGGCAGGAAAAATACCTAGAGTAAGACCGTAACATAGGTGGATTGATACAGTAAAAAGTGATTAATAAGAAATATAAGATCTGATGATGTTGAAGTCTTGACAGGTAACAGATTGATACCTGTCAATAAAATTGTTGATAGGAAATTAGTAATCATATAAGTTTTTCATGTAGTACTAATAATTATGTTTAGCTTTCATTGTTCATCTTCACTCCAATGCAAACATCTCTAAATGTACTCTTCAATACTAATTTGACTGCAACCAATTCCTTGCAGAGTGATTCCTAAACAAACACATCCCAAATATCAATATTCCAAAACTCCTGTTACATATTTTTTTATTATGTATAATCCAGCTTTATTTCTTCAAATTATCAAACCCTGAGAAACACAGATGAAGTCTGTTCTGTTTTTATTTTGCATAATTCCAAATGTTTGTTACCTCTTCCCACAACTTACGAGTGTGTGCTGAAAAGTTGTGATAATCACCATGAAGGAATTGAGATCGAACCATGTAATTCACACATTATTCTACATATTCTCCACAAAGTGTTATATGCTTGTTACAATCCTACTGCAACATCTGCAATGCTTTGAGAAAAGTCTTTGCCTTGTTGCACAAACTAGTCCTCAGCTGCAGATATGACTTCATCTGTGGTAAGTTTTGTTCCTTTCAAGTGTTTCTTTAAATTTGGGAATACGAAATAGTCAGATGGGGCCAGATCTGGCAAATAGACTGGGTGAGGAAATATTGAAAGTCCAAGGTGTATTGTCTGTTGAGTTTTATGAGCAGTGTGAGCAAGTGCATTATCCTGCAAAAGCAACAAGTCACTGCTCAGTTTTCTCATGGCATTTTTCCTTCAGTATACCTCCTTCAAAGCTGTTGAATAAACTGCTGCTGTAATTGTTTCACCTTTTTTTGAGGTACTTGATAAGGACTACACCATCCATATCCCAAAAGACAATGGCAAAAACCTTCCCTGCTTATTTTGGGGTTTGAAACTTTTTTTGGCTGAAAGAACCTTTGTGCTCCATTCAATTGACTGTTGGTTGGTCTCTTGTCATAGTGATGAAGCCATGTTTCATCAACATTCACAAAATGAGCCAAAGAATTTGCACCTGATTTCTCAAAATGACCCCAAATCCTTTGAGATGACAGCACATGTTCTCTCTTTTTGTCAGCATTCAAACATTTGGGAACCAATTCACCTAGAGCTTCTGCATATCCAGATGTTGCTGGATAATTATCCCTCCAACTCATTCCCTGGATATCCCTAGTATGTTTGCAATGTTTTTGGCTGGTATTTTTCTATCATCAAATATCACAGCATGCAAGACTTTTCTCAGAGGAATGCAAATGTTGCAGCAGGATTGTAACAAGCATATAACACTTCATGGAGAATATGTAAAATAATGTAAATTACATGGTTCAACTCCAGTTCCTTCATGGTGATTATCACAACTTTTCAGCACACCCTTGTAAGTTGTGGAAAGAGTTAACAAACATTTGGGATTATGCAAAATAAAACAAAAAAGAATTTCATCTGTGTTTCTTAGGGTTTGATAATTTAATACCGTGGAAGGTTCCTGACCTGGGGGAGGGGAACATCTGTTGTCTCAGGATGCCTAGTTTTAAACTTAGCCACCAATTTGGAAACTGTTGGATATGCTGGAGCACAGTCCCCCAAAGTCTCGCACAAAATTTGATAAATTGCAGTTGTGGACTTTTCTTAAAGCACGAGAAACTTGATGACGGCTTGCACCTCTGTGTCTTCGAATTTCTTCAAAATCTCCGACATGTCTTGTTATATATCCTAAAAGAAGACATGTCAGAGATTTTATTTCTTATTATATACTGAAATTATTTCTATTTTAGGCTACTGATATTAATTAAAAAGTTATAAAAGAGATCTTTTCTCTTTGGTAAGATTTTAGAGAATAAAAACTTGATTACAAAAGCTAGTTAAGTGTTCAGCATGTGAAGATTATTTTTATCTGAAAACAATTTGAAATAATACCATATTTAAATAACATTAAATTTAAATGCTTTTTTAATAATTTCCCACCAGTTCTTAGAATTATAGATGCATATTGCGTGTATAAACAAATACTACCTATTAGATTTGTAGTGTTCATCTATCCGTATCTTCTTCTTCTTCTGCAGCTTCTCCCACTTAAGTGGGGTCACTATTGATAATGAGTCTCCTCCACACCTTCCTGTCTTGGGCTGTCACCACATCCAAGTTCTTCATCCTCAAGTCCTCTTCTACCAGCTCCCTCCATCTCTTCTTTGGCCAGCCACGCTTCCGCATTCCTTGCACATCCATCTGCATGACCCTTCTTCCCACATATTCATCATCCCTCCTCATCACATGACCAAACCATCTCAACCTTGCTTCCTGTATTTTCACTCCTAAGTTTGTAACTTTCACTGTTCCCAATCAGGTTTAAAATTACTTGGTATCTTTAACATAATTATACCCAAGGTAAAAATACCTTCTACATCTATATCTCCTCCTGAGATTTTTATTTAATAAGGTTAAAACACCTTATGGTAACTTGTTTTGGTAAAATACTTACAAGCTCTGTATTACTAAATCTTGGTATTCCTAGCCTAGCTCCCACTGATGAAACCTCAAGATGCCTAGTAACGGTGGACTGGAAGTACGGTGGGCGTACCATCCGACTTGCTGCAGTTTACGCCCCGAACAGTCCATACCACAGAATTGGTTTCTTCTCTGCCCTTGAAAACTATCTCCTGGGAGCAGAACACCTAATAGTTGCAGGAGACTGGAACTGTGTGGAAGACGCACGTCTAGACAAAATAGGCAGGAACGCAAACACCGGAACTGGCGGCATTGCCACTTTAAATCGATGCTGTATAAATTTTGACCTCGTCGATATCTGGAGGCGGAATAACCCCGCCAAAGTAGAAACTACGTGGGGCCGCGGCCAGATATCGACAAGACTAGACAGGGTGTACGTGTCCCAAAACTTGGAACAATATGTTCAGAGGATACGTCACACCGCAGTGCATTACTTGACAACCGACCACAAGATGGTCGTACTAAAAATCACGCTCCCAGAGGTGATGGAAACAGCCAGAGGTCCTTGGAGGCTCCCTCCCACCTTCCCCAGTCTTTTCAGCGACCAGCTACAGAACCTCTGTGACAGATGGACAAACACCAACTGGGACTGGGAAAACCGGCTGACCTTCAAGAGGCAGGCTAGGGAACTGTTCGAAAAACTGTTCCGCGAAAGGGCCTACCAACAATGCAAACGGCTGAGGGAACTCGGCTGGTACCGGACAAATGAACGGAGCGGAGTCCCCTGCGGAGATCTCATCAGACAAGTAGAAACAGAACTGCAGCAAGAGCGGCAGAGTAGAGTCGAAGACCTCGACTTTCGAATGAGACTCTATCTCAGACATTTGGAAACACCTTCCGCCGCATTCTACAACCAACAACGGGTGGCGGCTAATGATGAGAAAACGATTCACCAGATCGAGGAGAAGGGCCAGATTTTATGCTCAACCCACGAAATACTCCGTCACTTTCATCAGCAGTATATCGGTGTCTTCTCTGACCGGCAGGGCACGGATGACTTCAGTGAGTGGGACGCAACAGGTTTTCCCAATCATCTTAGTGCCCTGCAGGACAGGCCGATAACTGCAGCCGAATTAAAGGCCACGTGCAGAATGATGAAAACAAAGAAGCCCCCAGGGCCAGACAGACTGGGGATAGAATTCTATAGATCTATCTGGGAATTTGCATTGGCAGCGTTAATAAACATCTTTAACGAATTCCTCATTTCGGGAAACATCCCCGAGGAATTCGTTAAGAGCCACACCATCTTTATCCCCAAGAAAGACCGAGATCGGACTTTGTTGAATAACTGGCATCCAATCTCCCTAACCAACATAGACTACAAGATTTTTGCAAAAATTATCTGCAGGTGCCTTAAGGGTGGTATCGAAAAAATAATAACAAGCTCACAGGTCTACGGGATCCCTGATAGATCTATGGAATTCAATCTCTTTTTGTTAAGAGACTTGATCAAACTGGCCAAAGAGAAAAAATACCCCATGGCACTTCTCTCCACCGACCTGGAGAAAGCGTTTGACAGCGTCAACCACAGGTACTTGCAGAACATCCTACAAAAAATAGGCGTGGGCCCGAGACTTCGGCGTACAATTAAAAACATGTATGCAGAAGCCACGACCCAACTATCTATTAATGGGTTTCTAACAGAACCAATCCGCATAAAGAGAGGGATTAGGCAAGGCTGCCCGCTAAGCCCCCTCCTCTTCTCCCTAGTATTAGAACCCCTAATCAAAAGAATTGATAACACCCCCGCAATTAACGATATTCCACTGCCCCAAGGCTCCAGACAATGCAAAATAGTGGCATATGCGGACGATGTAGTGGCTACACTCAGAGACTCTGAGTCCATCTATATCTATCTGCACACGCTGCAAAAATTCAGCATAGTCAGTGGTCTTCGCGTTAACGCACAAAAAACCAAAATCAAAAGTTTCAGAAATTTCCATAGCACTGGACTTCCCTATGGTTTAACGCTACAGACACAGCCCCTAACTATACTAGGCGTGCCCTTTTCAGACACCCTAGCACTATCAGTCCAAAAATTGCAGGAGACAAGCAGGGAAAGGATAAGGCTGTTCAAACCAACCTTCTTCTCCTTTTATGGCAGAGCGACAGTAATAAAAACAATCGTCACCCCAATGCTGATGCACACTGTCAATATCACAGGCATCACACTGGCACAAGAAAATAAGTTATCAAAAGAACTCCTGGATTTCTTCTAGAATGGGAGAAAACACCAAGTAAAGAAAGAATACCTACAACTCAAACAGGAAGAAGGGGGTTATGCTCTGCCCGATCACAAAAGCTTGCTACAAGCAAACACGTTCAAAACCGTACAGAAGGCCTTAAACTCCAACCACATTTCTGGCCTACTAATCAGATATTTTATAGGACTTTTCCTCCCCCTCTTTGGGATCACGGACTATGCTGGACCCCGTGCAAGGGGGGTGCCCAAGTAGTACCGTACAGTAGTGAAATTGATCACAACACTCAGAGACAGAGGAATAGCAATCCTCACACACAAACCCAAAGCAGTATACTGGGATTTCTTCCAACTTTCCAGGCGTGATACACCCAATCTTAGTACAAATAATGAAATTCTATTCAGAAACATCAAAAATAGCTGGGGACAGCCTTTTCATCGGGATCTAGCCTGGAGAATAGCCTACGGGCGGCTCCCGGTGAAACAGGTGAAATCCCGGTATGTACCTAGCCCGTGCAACCCATTCTGCGATGTCTGCCGGGACGTGGAAACGGTGGACCACTTCTTTTATTTTTGCCCACCAGCCCAACGCATCTGGCGGAGACTCAGCACAGCATTGGGAATCCCCATGCTGACAGTAGAAGAGGTCGTACGACTATAATTCCCGCCACCAGTCCAAAAAACCCAAAAGTTCGCTATCTTCCTAATCAATGTACTAAAATATCACATCTGGAAAGTACGGAAAAAATCCCAGGTACGAGACGCAAATTTAATGTATGAAAGAATAAGAAAAGGTTTCTTTTTCTACTTGCCCAAATTTCTTGCACAAGAAAGACACTTACTAGGAGACTTTAAATTTGTGAATCAATACTGCAAACCACCAACAATATGCTTTCTTATACAGGGACGCATCAAGCCCTGTATATCTCTTTAGAACCCAAAAAACCCACCATCCCCCCCCCCCACACACACACCCCAGGAAAAAGAATAACCACTCTGTCTCCCCTAGCCACAAAGCTTTCGCTGGCACGGTTTCTTTACTCCAAACAAGGGGGGGAGAGCTGAGAACCTGGGCGGCGAAGGCTTACTGCGAGGCGGTGCCGCTCCTCGTGAGCAGCATCTCCCGGGCCAGTCTCTTCCCCATTCTAAGTCCCAGTGGTACCAGGTATACAAGTTCCTCAGTAAGTTCCTATTCATTCCTACTTACTGGACCTTAAGTCCTGTTATTTTAGATTTAAAATAAATATTTAAATAAGTCCTATTATTTACATCTTGTCTTTAAAAAAAAAAATAAAATAAAAATAAAAAAAAAATAAAATTATTTACCTGGAATAAAAATAAGGATATTATATCTAGTAACATAAAAAGAACCTCCATTAACACTGGAGTAAATCATTACTTTAGATAAAATAATATGTGAACTATAGACAAAAGTCTATGTTTAACCTTTTTCTGAACAGATAAATTGATATTATATGTTACAGACCAATT